>NC_056727.1:232856875-233026378 GCF_019279795.1 Protopterus annectens
AGGGCAATGCTGAGAATTGATAGTGCTCTGATCCTGCAAGAAATCTGAGGTATCTTCTGCAGATTGGTCGAATGGGGACGTGCAGGTATGCCTCCTTGAGATCTAGAGTTACCAGCCAAGACTCCTTGCCCAGCATGGGAAGAAGTTGCTGTAGGGTCAGCATTTTGAATTTTGGGACAATGATGTATGTATTTAAGGTGGACAGGTCGAGAATTGGTCTCCAACTTTTTTCCTTTCTTGGAACTAGGAATAGTCTGGAATAGAACCCCTTTCCTTGTTCTGCTGTTGGCACTCATTCCACAGCTCTCATGTTTGCTAACTCCATTATCTGGCGTAGAGCCTCTGTTTTTTGATTTGGAGGTAGATTTGGCATTCCTCTTTTGACTGGTAGAGTGTGGAAGTGAAACCGGTAACCTTGATCTATGGTTTGTAAAACCCACTTGTCTTTTGTTATGTAGTGCCAGTTCTTTGAAAATAAGGTTAACTTTCCACCTAGAGGAGCTGCTATTTGTTCCCTGGTAGGCGGAGTTAGGATTAAGTCACTGTGGTTGTGCTGATGTAGTGGCAGTGGCTGTGTCTGTGCCTCTGTTGTTACCTTGCCACTGTCGTCCTCTGTAGGCCCCTCCTCTGGATTGGTTTCTGCCTCTGGAACGTCTATTCCTGCCCCTTTGAAATTTTGTGGAGTCAGGAAAGGACCAATTTTGGCAGGCCAGTTCCTGCTAAACCTTGGGGTTGAACCTGCAAGAAATCTTTGACAGTTTGAACAGATTTTGCCTTTTCTTCCATTTTCTTCATAACCTGCTGGGCAGGTGTACCAAACAAACTTGTCTTGTCCATAGGAGCATCTAGCAACTTAGCTTTAACATGATCCGTAAAGCTTGTTCCTTTAGCCATGCATGCCTTCTTATCACTGTGCCTGTCATGGCTGATCTAAATGAAGCCTCCAGTGCATCATAGCCACATTTTAAGGAATGGTTGCTAACTTGTTGTATGTTATTTATCATCTCTAATACATATTTCTTATCAAGAGATTCATCAGTGGTTAGTTTTTTAGTTAACTGATCAAGCATAAACTCTTGGTATTGTATCATGTGAACCTGACAGTTTAAAGCTCTAGCTGAGAGAGTAGCTGAAGTGTAGACCTTTTACCCCATCTGTCTAATGACCTTGCTTCCCTTTCAGAAGGAATAGGGTTTTTAGCTGTGGTCACGGCTACTGCCTTGGGACCCTGGGATATAGTTTCTGGGTCTGCAAGAGGGGCCTTGTAAAGGTGGTGATGAGTATCTGGCACCCTGTAAAATCTGTCTGGTTTGGCAGGGGCTGGGGTAAAGAGTCTGGAGCGGAGCAAACATCATTGAAAGCATCATCCACCACAGAGAGAACAGGAGGTATAGCCAAGGGCCTGTGCTGTGGGAGGTGCAGAAAGGTCCTAAGTCTTTTCTGGAGTCTGAAAAATCCTGTTGCTGCCATTGGAACTGTTCTCGCATGGCATGCAAGGTTTCCCCAAAGGAGAATTCTTCTGGTGGGGAAGCAGCTGGAATGGATTCTTCAGCATCAGAATCTTCAAAATTGGAGAAGGGAGCCTCTGGCTGGTCAGTTATGTCTGATTCATCAGCAGAATCATCAGAAGACACTGGCTCAGGGGGCTCTGCCCTAGGTCTCTTCTCTGGGGGCTGAGAGGCCCTGTCTGGGTGAGATTGAGATCCTCTAATTAAAGAAATTAAATCTTCTGCCAAAGAAAGCATTTGAGAACTAGAAGAGGGCCTGGATGTGGGGGGTTTAACAGGCACTGATTTAGTAGTCTTGGCTGCTTTAGCCCTGGCGAAGGCCTTAATGGACATGGCTCCTGGAGGCCTAGCAGCACCATGTGCTGGGGTAGAGACATCCAAGGGGATGGTGTCTGATAAGTCAACCACCGTAGTGGGTACAATTTCTGAGGTCGATTCAAGAGTTGTAGCAGGGGCCTCAGTTGTAAGAATAGGTTCAGCTGTACTTTGATCAGTTGTCGGTTTCGGCCGAAACCGAGACACTCGCGTTTGCTTTACCGTGGTTTCGCCGAAACCGGACCGCGAGTGTCTGTCTTTATCTTTGCTTTTGGTAGATTGGGTAGTCGGAGGATCCGACGCATAATGTACGCAAAATCAGTACCAAAAACTGTTCTGCAAACTCCGACCGGCGCCTAAGCGTCGGTTGAAAGAGGCACAGGCCGAACAGGCTGCTACGTGGTGGGCTGGGCCTAAACAAGGCAGACAGTAAGAGTGGAAATCTTTATGAGGTATTTGTTTCCCACAGGTTAAACAATTGTTAACTTTTTCTGACATCGGCTGAGGCAAGAAAGAGTCCCCAACGGGGTACTTAGCTTTAGAAGTCTTCGAAGTAGTATTCGGTAGAAGTAATCTCTGGATCCGACCGACCGGCACTTGCGAACAGCTTCTGCTTCGGGCGCCGCGCGGCAAGAAAGACTGAGGAAAATGGCGTCGGCTGATGCTTTTATACCCGAAGACCAACAGAGATGACGTCGGGTGGAGTGCGACATCAGCCGAAGCCGGACCCGGACTTTGGAATCCGGCCAACTGCAGGGCTGCCTGACGACAGGACAACCCACTTGTTATGACTGCAGATGCATCCATGAAGGACATCCTCAAAGCCAGAAAAAAGTTGAGAATTTCCTTCTTCACCAGCAGACATACTGGAAATCTCAGAATATGAGAGACAAAACATCAAGAGATAATACCCTAGTCCTCTTTGAAGGGGGGGGGGTGAGAGCCCCTAATCAGGGAAAGAAGATCACCAGCCAGCTTTACCAACTGGGACTGAGGCACAGAAGGGGAGGCCGATACCTGCTTGTGAGTAGGTTTGCAGCTGGAAGGTTTACAAGCAATCCAGAGGGATTCGGGGGGGCCTAGCAACTGCAGAAGTCTGAACTAATGTAGTCAGTCTGGTTCTGGTCTCATGTCGAAAAGAAGAGGCGTCAGAAGCTGGTGCCTGCAAAGCGGCTCCGGACCCATCTGAGGCAGTGACAGGCGGAGAGTCTGAGGATGAAATAGAAACCTGCGGCATACAGGACTCCGTAAAGGTCTTGGCAGAGGCTTGCGGCTGAAAATCTGCGGACTGCAGAGGCTGAGAAAGCACCTCACTGACTACCGCTGTGCTGACGACGAATTTCACCCGTGTGTCGTCAGTAGATTTAACCCAAGGCCTGTCGCGGTCTTTGTCTTTGCATTTCCTAGGCATATCCTTAGTCGGGAGACCAGAAGATGCCAGACTCCGAAATGCTTATACAAAATCGTAACCCTATGGCATATGGTACGTGGGTTAAAGGAAGCACAAAGATCGCAGTTAGGGATGTCGTGCTCAAGGTCCAAACAAGCTATACAATAGGAATGGAAATCATGGTGCAGAATCTGTTTTCCACAGGCAAGACAGTTATTAACTTTATCTGACATTCGTTAAAGCAAGAAAAGAGTATCCCCAAATAGGGTACTTATCTGAAAGCGTCTTCAACTTGGTAGTCGGAAAGCAAAATGAAGGTAAACAGCTGACCGGCACTAGTGCGAATTGCATCTGCTTCGGGCTCCACGGCAAGAAAGACTGAGGAAATGCCATCAGCTGCCTCCCTTTATACCGGACGTTCTGACATCAGTTTTACAACCAGCGGCAGTTGACGTCCTATACCAAGGACTATGGAATTCGGGCCGACTGAGGGCTACCGGGAGCCAGATAACCCATATGTCAGGACTGCAACAGTGAAACACGAAGAACATCTACCCACTACAAACTGTCAACCTGTTTAACAAGTATATCACTAGAATTCTAAATCACATTATATGTCATCAGGAAGTAAATGGACAGCTACTCAGCCTACAGTACATACAAACACAAGTTTACTAAACTTATGCATAGCTCCATTGATGTAAAGTACAGTTTTGTACCTACCGTAAATGTAGATGTTAGAGTGCTAATACAGCTGCAGTCATAACAGATGGGTTCTCCTGCCGTCAGGCGGGTCCTCGGTCGGCCGAATTCCAAAGTCTAGGTCCGGCGTCGGTTGTCATCGCTTCTTCCCTGACGTCAGTGCGACAGGGGTATAAAAGAACCAGCTGACCCCATTTTCTTCAGTTTTTCTTGCCCCAGATGTCAGGTGCCCCCAGAAAGAAGGCAATACATAAAATTATGTAATAATGCAATGCAATATAATCAAAGACCAGTAGTTGCAAGCAAATACACCATAAAAGAAGACCCCTAGAGGGGAAGGAGGGAGGGAAACCTGGACTGCAGCTGTATTAGCACTCGAACATCTACATTTATGGTAGGTACAAAACTGTACTATGTTCATCGTGCATACAGCTGCAGTCATAACAGATGGGTAGAATCCCAAAGCTAAGAAAGGGGTGGTAGGCACTAGGTGGAGCTAGGAGGAGCCAAAATGCCCTGCAAGACTGCAGTGGCAAAGCGTGCTCTAGATTTGGAGTATAATGGTAAGTTGTAGTGCTTACAGAAGGTATGCACAGAAGTCCAAGTGGCTGCTTCTAAAATATCCTTGGTAGGAACTCCTCTGAGGAAGGCTGCAGAGGTGGCTGTGGCCCTGGTAGAATGAGTTCTAATGCCTGTAGGTACAGTTTTGCCATGAAAGGAATAGCAAAAGCGTATGCAGTGGACTATCCATTTTGAGATTGTCTGTTTGGATATTGACTTTCCTTGAACTCCTACCACATAGGCCAGAAAAAGCTGTTCTGGTTTTCTGAAAGGTTTTGTTCTGTCCAAATAATAACGCAGTTGTCTGTGGATGTCCAAGGAATGCAGTAATCTCTCCACTTTGTTTTGAGGATTAGGATAAAAAGTAGGTAAATGTATGGCCTGATTTAAAGCTACCCTGGATACCACTTTAGGCATAAAGGACGGGTTTGTACGTAATGAAACTCTGTCCTGATGGAAGATAAAAGGCTGGACAGCCATAAGAGCCTGTAGTTCTGAAACTCTACGAGCTGAAGTGACAGCCAGAAGGAAAGCTGTTTTCCAGGACAAATATTGTAAATATGATGAGGCAGCTGGCTCAAAAGGAGGCAAAGTCAGTTTTTCTAGAATGAAATTAAGATCCCAAGCAGGTATTGGTTGTTTTCTTGGAGGTCTTAAATTCTTAGCCCCTCTGAGGAACTGTCTTAATAGAGGGTGAGAGAATAAAGGTGGATCAGTGTTGTATTCTGCAGAAATGGCTGAGGCATGGATTTTGATGGAGGAGAACAAAAGTCCACTGCTTAGCAGTTCAGCCAAATATTGTAGTATTTGAGGTAAATTCAGTTTTCCAGGGCACTGGCCCTTTTTCTCATTCCAAACACAAAAATGTTTCTATTTTGCAGAGTAAGCTTTTCTAGTTGATGGCCTTCTGGCCTCCAAAATGACATCCTGCACCTCCTTGGAGAGCAGGGCCTGCTGCGATGCTAAGTTATCTTCCATGCGGCTAGATTGAGTGTTTTCAGCTGACTGTGAAGAGTTCTGAAGCTGTGCTGAGTCAGAAGAGGCATTAGAGGCAGGGTCCATGGTGGGGAATGCGTCAGGCTCCTCAGGAGTGGGTACCAGTGTTGCCTTGGCCAGTCCGGAGCAATGAGGATCATCTTTTGTCTGTCTGCTCTGGTCTTCAATAGGACTTTGGGCAGCAGAGGAAGAGGTGGGAAGGCATAAACTGTCATTGATGTCCAACTGAAAGAGAGAGTGTCCACTCTCCAGGCCTTTGGGTGGAAGATCCTTGAGCAGAATTTTGTCAATTGATGTTTTTTGTGGGAGGCAAAGAGATCTATGCCTGGCCTTCCCCATTCTTGGATTATTTCTGTAAAAACATTTGGATGCAACTTCCATTCGTGTGGATCTGTCATATTCCTGCTTAGGTTGTCTGCCAGCGTGTTTTCCTTGCCTGGCAAGTACTGTGCTTGTAGTTCCATTTGTAAGTCCATGGCCATGTTCCAAAGTGACATGGCCAGTCTGCATAGGGGATAAGAATGTGTTCCTCCCTGCTTGTTTATGTACCACATAACTGTGGTGTTGTCTGTTCTTATCAATAGCTGGCCTGGTTGTAGAAGGTCCTTGAAAGCTGTAATAGCATTTATCACTGCTAGCATTTCTTTTTGATTGATGTGAAGGTGCTTTTCTTTTGGGTCCATTTGCCCTGAATGCACCGGTCTGTCATGTGCGCCCCCCAGGCGTAGTCCGAGGCGTCTGTTGTGATGACTTGATTTGCTTGAGGCTTGCTGAATGGAAGGCCTGTGTTTGTTTGGCATGCTTGAGCCCACCACAGAAATTCCTTTTGCAGACATGGAATTAGTGGTATTATTGTTTCCAAACTGTGGCTGTGTTGAGACCATATGTTGTTTAGGTACCATTGTAGTTTTCTCATATGCAGCTTTGCACATGGGATTAGTAAGATGCAAGATGCCATGAATCCCAGAGCCTGCAGGATTTTCCTTGCAGTCAGCCTGGTGCAATTTGCTAGTGTTCTGAAATATTGAATTAGTTGCCCCTGCTTCCCTGGCGTGAGGTAGGCCATCTGGGTCTTTGTGTCCAAATTGGCACCCAGGAAAATTATCTTCCGAGAGGGTATTAGTCTTGATTTCTCTTTGTTGACTGTGTATCCTAGAGAGTTTAATAACATTATTACATAAGCCAGATGTTTCAGAAGAATGTGCTTGCTGTCCGCTTGGATCAGGCAGTCGTCCAAATAAGGGTATATTTGTATCCCTTGACGTCTGCAGTAGGCAATTACTGATGCCAGGCATTTCGTGAATACTCTGGGCGCAGTAGATAAACCAAAGGGCAATGCAGAGAATTGATAATGGGTTGAACCTGCAAGAAATCTGAGGTATCTTCTGCAATTTTGTCTGATTGGGACATGCAGGTATGCCTCTTTGCGGTCCAATGTTACCAGCCAAGACTCCTTGCCCAGCATGGGAAGAAGTTGCTGTAGAGTGAGCATCTTGAATTTCGGTACGAGTAGGAATGTGTTTAGGATGGAAAGATCCAAAATAGGTCTCCAATCTTTTCCCTTCCTTGGCACCAGAAATAGCCTGGAATAAAAACCTTGACCTTGTTCGTGTGTAGGTACCTCTTGAATAGCTTTCATGTTTATAAGATCTGAAATTTGCTTTTGTGCCTCTGCCCTTTGATTGTGTGGCAGGTTTGGCATGCCTTTCATTTTTGGAAGGGTATGAAAATGGAATTTGTAGCCTCTGTTTATAATGTTCAGGATCCATTTGTCCTTTGTGACAATATGCCAATTTTTTGAGAATAGTGCCAGCTTTCCTCCTAAGGGGGCTGCCATTTGAGACCTGGTTGGCATGCAAAGGGGAAAGTCATTGGTTTTGCTTTCTGAAAGATTGTGAGTTGTCCTCACCACCTCTGTGTAGGAGCTTGCCATTGTCTGCCTCTGTACGAGCCTTGTGTTTGTCCTCTGCCCCTCGGGCGCCTGTATCTGCCTCTTTGGGGTCCGTCTGTGGCAGGAAAGGACCAGTTTTTGGAAGGCCAATTTCTACTAAAACGTGGGGGTTGAACCTGCAGAAATTCTTTCACAGTTTGCATTGATTTAGCCTTTCCTCCATTTTCCGTAATACTTCCTCAGCATTTGCCCCAAATAGTACATCCTTTTGAAGAGGGGCGTCTAGTAATTTAGCTTTGACATGATCAGGCAAGGCTTGTTCCTTGAGCCAGGCATGCCTACGTATGACTGAGCCTGTAACAGCAGCTCTACATGAGGCCTCTAGAGCATCAAAACCACATTGTAAGGTATGTTTACCCACTTGTTCTGCACTATGCATCAAATCCTGCAACTCCTTCATGTCTGGTTGTTCAGGTTGTGACATTTTACTTTTCAATTGAGATAACAGAAACTGTTGGTATTTTAGCATATGAAACTGACAGTTTAAGGCCCTCATGGATAAGGTAGCCAAGGTATATACCTTTTTTCCCCACCTTTCTAAGGATCTGGAATCTCTCTCGGAAGGCAATGGGTTTTTGGCAATGGAGGCCTTAACTCCCTTGGGCCCCTGTGAGATGGTTTCTAGGTCAGCAGCATGGCTTTTGTATAGAAATTGGTGTGAGTCAGGAACCTTGTAGTACCTGTCAGGCTTAACTGGAGCTGGAGGAAGAGAGTCCGGGTTAAGGCAGGCCTCCGAGTAAACATCATCTAGGATGTCCAGGACAGGAGGTATAGCCAGAGGCCTGTGCTGGGGTAAAAAAATAAATTCCCTGAGCCTTTTCTTGGAATCTGAATAATCCTGGCCTTCCCAGTGGAAGTGTTCCCTTAAGGTATGCAGAGATTCACCAAATGAGTAATCCTCAGGGGGGGATACAAAAGGAATAGATTCCTCTGAATCAGAGTCTTCAAAAGGGGAGTAAGACTGTTTCTGATAATCAGAGTGCTCTGAAATAATGGAGCCCTGATCAGAGGAGGGGGGATCTTCCTCCACTCTGGGTCTTTTGTCCGAGGGGGGATCTTCCTCCACTCTGGGTCTTTTGTCCGGAGGTGGCTGAGAACCTCTGATTAGAGTAATTAAATCCTCAGCCATTTTAAGCATCTGTTTCTTAGGCATGGGGCCTGGAGATGGGCCCTGTGTAGCTTGTCTCTTAGGGTGCATGGTAGCTTTAGACTTGGTGAAAGCCTTGATGGAGAAAGAAGAGGAAGGTCTGAAGACACCTTGAGTGGAGGTGGACCTGTCCACATTCTGTGTTTCAATGCCAAGCGTGGCTTCGGTATCTGTAGTCAGGGTGTGGGCCGAGGAGCCTGCGACCTCGGGTACAGGAGACACCGCCAAAGATGTGTTGTCGGTAATCAGGGGCTGCGTAGGTGCCTCACTGAGAACCGGACAATGTGTAGTCGGCTTTGGCGTTGTGTCGGTAGAGGCCGTGGACCTCGAGTGTCAGTCCTTGTCTTTGCATTTTTTTAGACAAAACCGGAGTCGGAGTATCCGACGACATGGTATAGTTAAATGCTTTCCCAAAATAATGCTGGGCGAACTCTGCCCGACGCTTAATAGTGCGTTTGTTGAATGTAGCACAAAAGCGACAGACTGAGACGTCGTGGTCTGGGCCTAAACAAGGTATACAGAGGGAATGGAAATCCTTATGCGGTATTTGCTTCTCACAAGAAAAACAATTATTAACTTGTCTGACATCGTTCTGAGGCAAGAAAAAGTTTCCCCAACGGGGTACTTAGCTTTTAAGAAGACTTCGGTTCCAAATTTTTCGTAATCTCAGGAGCTGGCCGACCGGCACTTGCAAACTGCTTCTGCTTCGGGCACCGCGCGGCAAGAAAGACTGAAGAAAATGGCGTCGGCTGGTTCTTTTATACCCCTGTCGCACTGACGTCAGGGAAGAAGCGACGACAACTGACGCCAGACCTAGACTTTGGAATTCGGCCGACCGAGGACCCACCTGACAGCAGGAGAACCCATCTGTTATGACTGCAGCTGTATGCACGATGAACATCTAAGTAAAATCTATTTTATAATCAGAAAGCCCACTTTACATGAGAACATAATTACAGCAAAATGAAACCGTAACAAATAGGGGAATATAAAATATAATAAAATAATGAAATAGTAATCAAAATAGGGTAAGTTACCTCTACAAAGAGAACCCCAAGGTTCTGTGCTGGGACCTCTCCTGTTTGTCATCTACTTTTCTGAAGTAAAAGCCAATATCAAAGGGTTCTCTAGCTGACTAAGTTTGTAAATGACTACAAGCTAGGAGCAGTCACTGAATCCCCAAATGACTTGGCTACCCTACAGGAAGGTTTGTCTCAAATAACTGGTGTCAAAATCATGGCTTAACACAGATTGCCAAAAATGCATTACTGCATCCTTTGGGAAGTTATCTATCACAGGGAACTACCACATTGACAATACACCCCCTAAGAGTTGACCCAGTTGGGGATTTGGAAACTTATGTGGACAGTGACATAACTTTTGACCACCATGTGCCTATTGTTGTACAAACGTCCATCTACACTGCACAGCTTATAAATAAAGGGACTGTGTCTAGACCCAAGGATGTCATTGTTTCCCTTTACACTTTTGCCATTAAGCCAGTCATTGAATATAATGTCCCCTTTGGCATGCATCTGCCCAGGCACATGCAACTGGAATGCCCACAGAGATACCTTACTACAAGGATACAAGGCCTAAACAATACATCATACATGGACCAACTCAAAGCTCTGTCACTATACTCTGTATCCCACAGACTGTAAGGGATGACTTGTGTTGGGCATACAAGGCATTTTCCGACCCATTACTGATGGATTTACTGTATATCAGCAAGTCCAATCACATTAGAAATACTAGGTCTAGAGATCTAAACCTCTTCTGCAACATCACTAGAATAGTTTGAAGGGACAGGTATAGGTCACAGAGGATACCACTGCTATGGAACAGACTTCTCATCCACATAAATCAAAGTTCAACCCTATTCATTATCACGTGCACTTTAGAACTATGGATAGGAAAATGGAAAATTTAACTCAGGACTGCCTCCTGTTCTACTAATGGGCAGATGCAGCTCCAAATGTTTTATCTCATGAATCAGTGCTCTGAAATTATCCATGGTATGGTCCCAATTATTCTCATTAGGGGTAATATAAAATTATTGACCATGGGATGAGTAAGACCAATCTATAACCAAATGGGATAGGTTAATTTGAGCCCAAAAAGGGAAACTGACTAGGCTTAAAATGGCCAGCAAGTGCAGCTAGCTTAGTACTTTCCTATAAACAAAAAACTTTGCATGTGAGCTTTAAAGGCTAAAGGTTGGAATAAATTGTTGAAAAAAAATGTTAAGGGTGCTATACAGAAGGAAAGGTGTTGGTAGTATTTAAGACACAGATTTGCGAGGGAGCTGTGGTGAACAGAAGAATTTTGTTGTTGTTGAAACAATATATGAAAAAATATGGCAATGGGTTTCCTTGTTATTAGTGGTATAGCACAAAGGAAAACAGATCAGTGTTTAGTCTTGCACATTCAGGTCCATGTCTGAGGAATCAGGGGAGGGGACTTCTGCTGGGAAAGCTGCTTCAGATGATGGCCATCTAAGGATTAATTCTGTGCCATGTGATCACATATTCTTTGACAATATTTCTATAATTAAAGACAACAGAGGCCTTGATAAACATCTGTAGGGTGGGTGTCCAGCTCTTGGATGCCTGCTCTTGGGGGAAAAAAGATGCTTCCTTGTGAAAATGTATTTGCTGAGAACCTGCACAAGTGGGGCCTTCCCACAACATCTTGCATGAAACATTTGGAAAACCCTTGCTGGCAGAATCCATTAGATGATATTGAACAGTTAACTGACAGACGTCTTTCAGTGTCACCTAAAGACAGGCACTTAACTAAAAGCCTGCCTAGTCACACAGGAAGGCATCCCACTGTGCAATTCCGAAGAGGTCAGGACAGATAAGGATGCAACTGAAATAGACTGAGGTCAGAGGTGGACAATCGAATGCCTTTCTGGATTCTGACAATTTCAGTCCTCAGTTCCCTGCCTACTTTAATCTTCTGACTTGTCTATTTATGGTGTCCACTCTCCATTTTAAGAAATTTCTGGCTTGTGGGCACTTACAGAGGTTTTTCCAGAAAGTGTGGATATTCCCTTGTATTAACACCACTGATTTGTGTGTTTTTGAGAAAGGCCTATAAATTGTGAGAATAAAATTTCAATGGATGTGAAAGTAGTGAAGGAAGATGTATTTTGGTTTGAAATGACAGAATTGTAAAACCATTAGAGGATACACCACTTATTTGTTAGTAAGAGAATGGGTTTGAGAAAAAAAGTTTGCAAACAAGAAATGTTTCCCTGTTTTGGCTATTGTCAGTGTAAATTTATGACTTCTAGTCCATATGTTGTGAATTTAGCAAAGGAAAGCACTACAGGTGGAGGGGAGATATACATGTGATTCGAAACAAGTTGGACATTATGCACAATTTACCTCCTGTGATGCATTCTACTTTTAGAGGAAAAACTGTTCGTTCTTTGAAAGAGAGAAAGCATCAAATAGATAATAATAGTAAAACTAGTAGTGTGATGTTTAAATGGTCAGAACTATGCAAGCTTTAATTTTTTTTTCTGTTGCTGGGCACATTCATAATGACCTCAGGGGGAGGAGATAAACTATTTTTGAGACAAATGAAAACTACTTTAGCAGTTGATATGTGATGCCCTTAAGGCACCAGGTTTTAATTTTTTCCATGTACTAAACTGTAAAGAGAGAAACCACAAATTAATTAGGATCAACTTAATTAGCCCATCTTTTAGAACATCATGGCATACTATATACACAGACGTCTATATATATGTTTACATGGTATCATGCTGATCACTCAGCTATGTGCTGCTAAGCACATCAGGTTTCAAATGACATCTGGAACTGTACTTGTGTGTGGTTGATCTGGATTCATACTGTCATTATCTTCCAACCATACAGATTACTTTGCAGTTCACAAATTTCTGAATCACTGAGGTTGGCAAGGGCTTAATTTGCATAATTTATTCCACACCTGAACGCCTCAAGGTGTACAGCAAGGTATGCAGATCTTCACAGTTGGATTGGGACTTTTGCAAACTGCTTAGGACTCTGGCATGTGGTTCTGTGCATCAGTCACTTGCACCTGTGGACTGTATTTATGAATACTACTTCAAAACCACTGCAGAAAGGCCAATTTCAATACAGTACAGAAAGCAGCAATGCAAATGTTAAAAGCAAAATTAGCAAAGAAATCTCTCTAAGTTTAGGTGCCTACTGCAGTGCTCTGGATGTCACATGGATAAACCAGACAGAATACCAATCACACACTTCTGTGTGTGGCAAAAAAGATCTGAAAATTGTGGGGCTGCTCTCCCTTTTCTAGTGAGCATCCTTCTGATGTCCTCTGACTGGGATGAGGATCAGCTTTGTCTGGCAAACTTCTAACTAAAAGATTGAAGTCAGTCAGCTCAGATGAATAGACAGCCACCTGCAGCTAACTCACAAGTATTATGAAATTACACAATAGTAGTCCTTTTCTGGGATAAAATATTCAAAACAGGTGCATGAAAGCTAATCCAACAATATTTTCATATATTTTTATCTGATCCTTACTTTTTCACACAAATCAACCACAGACTAAAAATAGAAGTTTTCTTACCATAACGTTCCATGTTAGTTGTCTTCTTCTCGCCTTCTTTCTTGCTGGATGGGTTCGGAGCCGACCTCGGCTCCGACTTGGCCACTCTAAAAGCTCGAGAGTTGGTTCCACCGGCTCGAGGTTGCCCCTATATCCCACAATGCTAGGCGTGAATTACCTCAGATCTCGTTTGTGAGCTAGGCCCAGCTAAAAATACAACCAGGAAAAACTGGAAAATTTCCACCTCTATAAACAAGGGGAAGAGAAAGGGTGACCTAAGCCTGATCTAGGAAATATGCACAGCAGAGCATATACCTATCGCAAAGAGGTGGTAGAAAGAGAGGTCACAATCAAACTCCTCTAGATCTGTCCAGGCCAGGGGAAGGAGGGGGCCAAGAAAGAAGGCGAGAAGAAGACAACTAACATGGAACGTTATGGTAAGAACATAACTTCTATATGTTAAGTTGTCTATCTCGCCTTCATTCTTGCTGGATGGGACCGCGTCCCTAGCACCTTGTCCCTTGGTGGCCTAACGGAACAGACTCTTGAGAACAGTGGAACCAAAGTTAGCTCTATGTCTAGAAGCTAAATCCAACTTATAATGAGAAATGAATGTGTGAGGAGTAGCCCAAGTAGCCGCTGCACAAATGGTGTCAATAGGCAGTCTGTCTTGGAAGGCTATAGAAGTAGCCAAAGCTCTGGTGGAATGGGCTTTAGGTTTGCTAGGCAGCTTTTGGTGTCTAATTTCATAAACAAGGGAAATCAGAGATGTTAGCCATCTAGATAATGATACCTTTGAAACTGAAAGTCCCTTTTTGCCTTCTGCATAAGAGACAAAAAGCTGGTCAGATTTTCTGAATTGTTTGGTTCTACCCAAATAGTACCTTAATTGACGGTGAACATCTAGCCAATGCAGTTTTTGTTCAGACCTATTAGAATATTCTGGAAAAACACAGGGAGGTCAATGCTTTGATTTAGGTTAGACGCCGAGGCTATCTTAGGTAAAAAGGACGGGTTCGTTCGTAAAGATACCCTGTCCTTATGGAACAACAAATAAGGAGGTCGACAGCTGAGTGCATGAAGTTCTGAAACTCTTCTGGCTGAAGTAATGGCTACCAGAAAGAGAGTCTTCCATGATAGCAATTTTAAAGAACAGGAAGCTGCAGGTTCGAAAGGGGGGAGAATCAAAGAACTGAGAACTAAATTAAGGTCCCAAGGAGGAGGAGGATTTCTTATAGGAGGTCTGAGTAGAAAAACTCCTTTCAAAAAGGCTTTGCAAAGCTTGTGGGACATTATGGCAGACTCTGAAATGCCCACATGAAAGTTAGATATAGCTGCCAATTGAACTTTGAGAGTAGAAGGAGAAGAACCTGCATGAAAGAGTTCAGCTAGAAAATCAAGAACCATATGGATGGGAGCAGTGAAAGGATCTAAGTCCCTTCCTTGAGCCCAATAGGCAGAACGTTTCCATTTACTCAGATAAATTTTCCGAGTGGAAGATTTGTGGGAAGCTATCAAAATATCTCAAACAGAGTGAGATATTTGAGGAAGCCTGGCTAAGGTTGGAACTGGAGGAACCAAGCAGTGAGGTTCAGAGAGGGGAGGGAGCGATGTAACTGACCCGATTGATGGATCAAAAGATCTGGAACTAGGTCCAGATGCCAAGGTTGCTCCAATAGAAATTGATGTAGAAAGGGGAACCAAACCTGCCGAGGACAGTAAGGAGCAATGAGGATCAATAAGGCCTTCTGAGCGATAGCTTTCTGTATCACTTGAGAGATTAGTGGGAAGGGAGGAAATGCATACAGAAGTCCCCGGGGCCAAACTTGGACTAGAGCGTCTCTGCTGGGCTGGTCTGGTAACGGGAATAGTGTGAAATAGTCTCTGCACTTGCTGTTTTGGGGAGTAGCAAAAAGGTCGCAGCAAGGCTGACCCCACTTGAGAAAAATTTCTCTCACAACAGAGTCTTTCAGAGACCACTCGTGAGGCATGAGGATAGCTCTGCTCAACTTGTCCGCGATTTGATTGGACTTCCCGGGGATGTGCGTTGCTATCAGAAACCGCTGAGAAGAAATCGCCCATTGCCACAGTCTGAGTGCTTCTCGACATAGGGGATAGGACCTGGTTCCGCCTTGTTTGTTGATATACCACACTACAGACATATTGTCTGTCTGGATTGCTATCGTTCCCAAGGGAAGAGAGTCTTGAAGGGCTTGCAACGCTAAAAGCACTGCTCTCATCTCTAGAACATTTATGTGCAAGTGGCATTTGTCTGGTTGCCATGTGCCCTGGACAGTTCTGCCCTGATAATGCCCCCCCCACCCGATCAGGGAGGCGTCCGTTGTCAGAGTAGCAACCGGAGGGAGGAACAAAGGGTCTTCCCAAGAAGAGCTGAGGGGAAGACATCCACCACAGAAGATGATTCCTGCATGTTTGCGTAATCATAATGGTGTGGGACATCGGAAGTTGCTGGTATGACCATTGTGTGAAGAGCATCCATTGAAGGATTCTCATGTGGAATCTGGCTAATGGAAGCAGAGGTATGGCAGCCGCCATAATCCCCAATACTTTCAGAACTAACCTGGCTTTGACTCTGTTGCTGCTGAAGAGGAGCGAGACCAGTTTGTGTATGTCTGTTATTCTCTGATCTGTTAGCCTCGCAGACATGTTGACTGTGTCTAGATTTGCGCCTATGAAGGTAATAACACAAGGCGACAAAACAGACTTTTCGCAATTTATTGAAATGCCTAAGTTTTGACAAATGCGAAAGGTGTAGTCCCTGGCCATTAGAAGAAGATGCTTGGTGGGAGCTGTGAGGAGCCAGTCGTCTAAATATGGAAACACCTGGAATCCTTGACGTCTCAGGTGAGAAGCTACCACTGCCATGCATTTGGTAAACACCCGGGGGGCTGTGGTGAGACCAAAGGGCAGGGCTCTGAATTGAAAATGACTGGTTCCCAGCCTGAAGCGATGGAATCTTCTGGAGCGTCTGTTCATTTTTATATGATAGTACGCATCCTGAAGGTCTATAGAGCACATCCAGTTTTCCTTTCCCAATAGGGGAAGGATGGACTGTAGCGTGACCATCCGAAATCTTGTTTTCTTGACCGACTTGTTCAAGATACTGAGATCCAAAATTGGTCTCCAGTCCCCTGTTTTCTTTGGAACTAAAAAGAACCTGGAGTAGATTCCGGATCCTTGCTGGTCTGCTGGAACTGGCTGAATTGCTCTTTTTGCCAGCAGCTTTGAAATTTCCAAAGCTGCAAGATCCCTTTGAGCGGGTGGAACATCTGGAAGGGATTTTTTTGATCGGTTTGGAATGCGAACGAAGGGAATGGAATAGCCTTCGGAAATGATGGACTGTACCCACTTGTCTTGAGTTAGGGATAGCCAGGCTTCTGGGTACAGTGACAATCTTCCCCCGACTGCCTCCGAAGGTGGACAGTCGGGCAACACCTCAGGGATGCTGAAAGGGCTTATCGGAAAAGATTTCTTGATTGCCCTGGTTCTGCGGGCCCCCTCTGCCTCTAGGGCGACGTCTACCATTATTGTTCCCTCCTCTGCCTCTGGAGGGGAACAGACTTTGTGCGTCAGGCAAATTCCCTTGAGATTGTTTATGAACCACATTTTCCCACTTTTCTGGCCTTTGGGGTAAGGTCTAGAAGGAGTAGAACAACGGACTCCGGCGGCAGATAGAGTTTTGACATCGGTTTCGCACCTAGTCAAGGTTTCTTTCACTTGAGGACCAAAGAGAGATTATCCATCAAACGGGAGTTAGTGAAAGACGCTTTAAAGGGGTCCAAAATTGCATAGTCGCATCCAGGCATGCCGCGTAAGGCAACACCTGTCCCTCGGCTCTACCCGCTCCATCAGCCGCATATGAAAGGAGGCGCATGGAGGAGTTAGCTATCGAATTAAGGGTAGTCAGCTGGGTGTTCATTTTGTCCTGAAAATCTGCAGCTGTAGTATCCTTCAACATCTCACTCGCTTCCTTGATCAAGTCTCTGGAGACGGGTGAAATGGCATAGGTAGTTCAGCGAACGCATTGCAAAGGTCGCTGACGAAAACATCCGCTTCCCATACCTGTCCATAGACCTAGATTCTTTGTTAGGGGATGAACAGGCACTGAAGGATCAGCTAGTTCCTTCTTGGTGGCAGCAGCTACCACCATAGCATCCACAGAAACACCTTTTGTGAGAAATTGTTTGTCAGTTGGTGCTGTTATAAATTTTGAAGGTCTCCTGGGGGTAGGGTCCACTGAATCAGGAGCCGTCCAGGCCTTCTTTGCCACCACCTGCATGAGGGGATCAAAGGGGGGGGACACCCAGGAGGTGGAAGGGCGAGAGCCAAACGCCTCAAGATACACAGATTCATCCTCCGAAGGGTTAAGGGCTGGCCAATTTCCCTCTGTTTCAGGATCTCTAGAATGTCTGCGAAGGAGACATCTTCAGAAGGGGAACGGGGAACCCTCGAATCCTCTAAATCTGTGTCAGAGGTGACAGACTCAGGTGAGTCTATGTGCTTCCTCTTACACTTTCTCTTCCTAGGGGCTCCCCTGCCAATTCAGGGGAGGCCTCGGAAGAGGATGAGATCCCCACAGGGGATTCTTGAGGAGCTGGCTCTCTGCGGTCTGGGATGAGGGAGTGAGTCGACATAACCAAAGGCACCGAAGAGGGAGGGGCGGACGGAGCCGACTGTGGAGTTGAACAAGGTTCCAACACACTCCGCATGACCTCGAACGCACCCCTGTCTGGCAGAGACAGAGGTCCCCGCTCCGAAAAGCTGAGAACCTCCCTCGGCACCGACAGAGATGCCTCCGAGGCCGATGTCGGAGCCGAACTCACCAGCGCCGAAGCACCGAGAGGGAGAGGGGGGTCGGACAAGGGTCCGATGCCACTCACCCCCTCGGGGCCGACGAGGGAAGCTCGGCGCCGAGATTCTTCAAAAGAAGAAATCGGAGCAGACGACGGAGCCGAAGACAATTGTATCGGCTCCGACGCTACCACAGTCTCGGTCCCGAGACGCCCCGGCTCCGAACTCAAAGGAGTCGGAGGAGGAATATTTATAGGAATAAGTTGAGGCATCGACTGATGATTCAGGCTCTGGAGCATTTGGGCCAGTGCCTCGGACTTTAAAAGTCGACTCACTACCCTCTGGAGGTCGTGATCTGAGAGCCTCGATGACCTGGAGGAGTGAGATCTGTGGCTCCGTTCAGACAGCAAGGGAGACGCTGGAGCCGAATGAACGGAGCCAAGGGACGGTGACCTCGATCTCTTTCTAGATGTCGGCTCCGATGGTCTGATCGGAGCCGACCCAGGAATTTAATGCCTCGGCTCCGCTGGAGCCGAGGGAACCACAGATACTGTAGTCAAAGACTCATCGGCTCCAGCCGAGCTGATGAAGCAGCAGGCTTGAAGCCTTAGGCCTCGACTCTGAAGCTGGAGCCGAGGTCTTGGAAGCCTTAGAAGGTTTTCCCGATGTAGCAGAAAGGGAACCTTCAGGCTTAAGCAAACCCCTTAATATGAGTTTGTTTTTTCCTGCAGGACTCTAGGGCTGAAGCCATGGCATACAGCACAAGAGTCCTGCAGGTGTAAAGGTCCCAGGCAGTACACACAAGAAGTGTGACCGTCTGTCAGAGACATTTTCTGACAGCACGAGTCACACTTCTTGAAGCCTGAGACCTTTGAATCCTTGGACATATTCAAGGAACCGAAGTGTAACCACACACAGTAACACACACACACAGATTACACTGTTAGAAATCAAAGTAGAATTATTTAAAACAAAACTTTTGAAAGGTAAGTTAAGTTAAATATTCCTAACCAAAACACATACACACCCTAGGGAGGGAAGGAAGGGCCCGAAGGCCTAGGGAAAGAACTTATAAGTTCTTGAGAAAAAAGGGGCTGGAAAAAAGGTAGAAGGGATAATATCCACTACACTAAGGGTAATAAAGGGAATAAACTAAGTTAGAGTAAGTTTAAAGTTATTAAACTAATCTAATTTTAACTAACCTTGAGCCGGTAGAAAAACACCTCGATCGCTGTATCGGCAAACGAGATCTGAGGTAATTCACGCCTAGCATTGTGGGATATAGGGGCAGCCTCGAGCCGGTGGAACCAACTCTCGAGCTTTTAGAGTGGCCGAGTCGGAGCCGAGGTCGGCTCCGAACCCATCCAGCAAGAATGAAGGCGAGATAGACAACTTAACATCAGACCGTCATAGTCTTAAACTTGTACAGTTCAAAATAAAAACTCACATGCACCCATGCCTCAGAAGTTTAAAGTCTAGACAGGATCACAGCAAAGCTTTCATTTCAAAAGTTCACAAACTAATGGAACTCTGTATTAGTTTATTCATCTTTATTTACCAAGTGATTTGCCATGGTACATATATAAAGAAATACATAAACATAAAAGAAATGTGCAATGGCAAGATGCCTGGTAAGGCAATATTAAGTATTCATATTTACAATGTACAGTTTGTAAATTAACTAAAATTATCATACATTACAAATAAAAATAGAAGTTAACTAAATGTACATCATAGATGAATATATCTTTACACACTGGTAAAAAATACATAGTGTAAAAATTAATACAACAGTTTTTTAGCATATATGTAGAACAGTGGACGATGTTGGCTTCAGGCACTTGTCAGCTTGTTATATATGTGCAATAGCTGAGGGCTGCTCACTAAGAGAAAAAAGCTACTAGTTAACTTTCTGTTACCACAGATAGAAAAATAAAATCTGACTTCTTTGTGATAAATGTCAGCACTGCAACATGGTAGGTTAACTGTGACTATATACAATCTGTGTCCTTAACACTGATGCTATCACAAATTAAAGCATATGTCTGGCAAGAATGCATGCTGACCACATGACGTTCTATGGATGCCTTTAAGCAATGGTGGCACAGGTATTAAAAATACAGAATCACATGAACATTTTGGTGTGGTGGTGATGGGTAACATAGCATGGTCTTACTGAAGACTTTAAATATGATGGTAACCTGCACTAATGAGTAATTAACTTGCACTGCTAGCCCTCTAAATAAAAATATTCTTTCAGTAAGGCTGCATCATTATGTATAAATACATACTTCTGGATAGATGACTGGGAGTGTGTTAAAACAAAGTGCTGTTAACAATGCAATGTGAGAATAAGCTTTCTGAACCATTACTGCAAGACTTGAAGGTAAAGAGAACTGACAAAGGCTGAATGTAATACTTGAGCTATCACTGTGGTCGTTTCTACAGTACTGATGCTACTAGGAATGCACAACAGTGCAACAAGGAAGAGCACAAAAAATATACTGCATAATTAAAAATATCAACTTTTTATGTTCAAGTATTTTAACCAGTCGGCTACATATAGAGTTATACATGTGTTTTTCAATATATAGAAACTAAACTAATATACAAATTAGGCTTACAAAGTCGAGCAATAGGTTGGAAATATTATGTATTCTGCTGTTCACCCTCTGTACCAAAATTTGTGCGCATCTCCCCCCCCCAAAGTCAGATTACAAATGTTGGGATTTGATGCACAAAGTTAAAGTACTACTAAATTTCACCACTTCTGCATAAACCCAGACTTGCACATTTTTTGTGAAGGTCAGAGCAACTAGCTTTTGGAGCACAACTTCCAGTCCAAAAGTGTAATACTTAAAATACATTTACAGTACAGTAGATTACTAAAATCCAAATTACATAGCTATGGGCTTTAAGGAAGAGTTAAAGGTGTGAAATAAATCCATCTTGCACCCAGGTTTCATCTGAAGTTACAGTTTAGCTATCAAACCCAAACAATGTTCTGATTTTTGTGCCTTTGCAGTATTAACAATCAACTTGAACAGGAGCTGACAATTTATTACAGTGTCAGCTGTGTAACTTATTTAGATATCATTTTTCTGAAAAAACAATGCACAACTCCCCTACACTTTGCTTCAGGCACAGTCCAGTGGACCTAATGAAAAAGCTTCAAACCCATGTACTACAGCACTAGAATTTACTACCCATTCCAAGTATACAGGATTCAACACAGACTACAACGATTGTGTGAAACTACCACAACTGTGAAATATGTGATGGAATGGCCTACTACATTTGCAAATTAAAAAACTTCTGAGATTAGTAATATTTACTCCAGCGTTTATACCCATCTTACAGGGAGGGAGTTTGCTGGTTGCTGAAAAGACCAGTATACAAAATGTATGTACTTTAAATGACGGATCTACACTGACAGTTCCACATTTATTACATAGGGGACCAAAACAGGCAGGACTTAGCCAAGTAATGGAAACTTTCCCAAGCCACCTGGCCTCTCCGCTTTACCCATAATGATGTATGCTATCATGACCCCCTCTCCAAAGCTATGAAATATGCGAGAGGCAGCAACTACACTAAACTAAAGAATAATAAAACAATATATAATCTCAGAAAGGAAAATTTGTCTAACGAACCATAGGCACAGCCAGTCAGGACGTGTGTGTGTGTGTGTGTGTGTGTGTGTGCGCAGGGGGGGTGTTTCTAGGATGGTCGGAATGGTAATGAAGATGTCTGATCAAGATTACAGAAAGTACCTACTTTTGTATCTAGAACTGGGGATTTATCCATGTTGTCTAGAGGAAACATACAAACACCATGTAAATTGGTGGCAACTGAAGGAACACCTAGATCTGGAGATCCATTTCCATTTACTCTTACACTGTTGCCAATTCAAACATTACAATCTTTTTGTTGCAGAAAGGGCTGAACATACTTTTTGGGATAACCTTTTTATAGGATTATCATTAGCCATCATAAAGTACCCAGAAACATCAAACAGATATGAAAACAGCTAACAGGAATTTTCCTGGATCAGCCAAAAAAAGCTACTGGACTGAGAAACATAGATGGACATTTTGGATTACACTCTCCTTTACTGACAGACTTCTTACAGATGGCCAATAGCATGAGATACAAGCTCACATCCAGGAGCCATTCAACTACTCAACAGATCTGGCAAGAAAACGGATACCCATCTATGGCTAATTCCCCATTCACATAATGAAAATTTTGCAGCAATGAACCTTACACCAACTGCTGCTAGGCAGCTGAAGAGAGCACCCCCAAAGGAGAACAGAAAGTACAACAAACTAAACATAGTGCTCACATATCTACTCTACAGTAAACAGCCACTAGAATGGATACAAAATTGTATTCATGGACCCATAAAATAGACAAGACCTAGAAGCCAACTACAGAGTCACAAAGCAAAATTCAGAAGCAAGTCATTGAAGCTCTACTACATGATCCAAATAATGTCTGCAGAAAGAATGCATCAACATCAAAGCTGCTGCAGGGAAAATATCCACAATGGCGACATTAAAAGTCAATCCATGAAGGAATGACCCTTAATGTTATTTAGTAGATGGTCAAATGATGGAATGAACAATGCAATTAGCAAACTTCCCGGACAAGATCTGTCTGGCAAACCAAGTAGAAAGGAAATAACCACTTTTTGTAAACTCGTGCGTGCTGTGGAGGTATAAAACAAATGGTGGTGAACATTCAAGGTATGAGGGATGCCCCTCAATACTCAATTTGGGAAGACCAAAAAAAAATGGTTAAGTAAGAACTTCCAGATTCTGATGAAGAGCAATTGTTGTAAGAAACACTAGTGTATTTTTTTTAATGTGGACAAATACAAGCCAGAGCTCTGACATTTGCCTGATGAAAGGAAAGGTTACTAGGAATGTTTAAAAACATAGATTGCACTTCTGTCAGTTTAGGATTTCCCAGTAGGCACCGGGGAGGGGGACACAGCCACCATGAAATTCATATCCTGCATGGTCAAAGATGAACCCCCCCCCCAGACAAACCTGTTTAATTAGTAAATGCAGGGTTAAGTCCTGGCAACTGACAGATAAATGAACAAAGCAAAAACAAACTCACTGAAATAACACACAAACTACCCAAGTGACTTGACTGCAATTTTAAAGACTGAGGAAGACACAGGTACTTCATCCAAAAGAAAAACACCTTCCATTTTGCTGTATACATGCACCTGGTAGAAAACGTTTTGGTGGGCTTGAACACATCTGAGATTCTTTGCAGGAACCAAACTGAAACATATCTGACTCTATCAGTGCTGAGTACCACCATAAGATAATGCTGAATCCTAATATTGTCACTGTACAGAATGTAGACAAAGAGGAATGCTCACATCAGAAGTTTAGAGGCCCGGATCTTCAACTTCTTCTATGACTCATTAGGCAATCCCTTTAACGTTTTGTGCGTTTCAAAGGCCAAATCTCTCTGGACATTTACTTGAGAGACAGTTAATTATTCCTAAAGATGAAGGGATAGATACAAACATGCTCTTCTCAAACCAGTTCATCAGATGGGCCTCCCCATCTGATAGGTAAACAGCTGGACTGTAAGGACTGCTACAAGGTGTCCAACTGAAACTGCATGGACTGCAATTGCAATTCTCAGAAGAGTCTGATGTAAAGTTTGACTCCACTAATTCTGAAGTTAAAGTTCCTTAACGTACTATCATTACACTGAGGTGCAGAAACCTCTGAGTTTGTAAAGTAATTAGAAGAGGTGTTGAGGTATGGGGTGCAAGGGGACTTAAAACTGCACATTATTACAAAATTAAGATTTACCATTTGTAGTCTGCAATCTCACAATTTTTCATGTATGCAAAACTCAATTTTGAGTCTTGTACTTATGACAGGGAGTCCTGTTTTACAGATAATGGTATCTAGCTTGGCTGTCTCTGGCCTACAGAGCACTCACTGGGGGAGGGGGGCAAATTACACTGTTTGCTTTTCTGGGTACTATATATTTTTTTAAGGTGACAGACTGGGATTTAAGTGAATATGAATTTTTACCTCAAATGCAGGTGCTCCCCAAATTCTGGATCTTCAAGCAATGGAGGGAGAGAGAAGTCCTCCTCTTCTTTATTCAAGACCTCCACCAGGGATTCCAGAGAAAACTCAGTGTGCTTGGTTTGGAAGACAGCATTTCTGGGCTTCATGACAGAGGCTCTGAATAAGTACTGAAAAGCACCCTTTTGGTAGAAGGTCTGGAATTAGAACATTGCAGAGGAAATAAGGAACCCCAAACTTGTCACGGATACAATTACTGACTGGAAGGACCATAATAAGCTTAAAAGTGACATGTAAAATATAGAGGCATAAACACTGCTGCTGACATTGTCTATATAAATACTGACAGCCGGCATAAAGGACACCATGTACTTTGAGATCCAGAGACTGAACTTGATAACAGAACCAGCATCAATGTTAGCACAGCCAATGTCAAGGGGGAACTACTGTCAAACCAGAAGATGAAAAAAAATTGTGTGTGATATGACCAGCACTGGAAAAACGGAGGTTGCATAATCTGGTGCTGGAAAAGCTGAAGCAACACGTTTATGCTTTATGCCATAAGGATGGACATCAGCATCCTAATGAGTGGTACTAACTGCAAAACAACAGAGGCTCCAGTGATGGGACTGTGGATGCTACAGAAAAGATAGTGCCAGGAGGAAACAAAGGATATCCTTGGCATCCTAAATCTGAGTTGTTAGGTGGAAGCTCCAAATCTACAGTCCTGAGCCTTACGTATGGCTTCAGCAAGCTTCTCATGGTCAATCATATGGAGGGCTGATGAGCAGAGAGACCTACATATGACTGATCTGGAGTACACAGTTCAAGTCTAAGCTACAGTCATTAACAGCAGTATGTTCAACCATCAAAACAGGAGGAGTATTTACTGGCTCTGAACAGAAAAAACATTTTACAGGAAATTCTCATGACTAAAAATTAGAAAAAAGCAGCAGACCAATAGGAAAAAAAGCACTCACATACAACTCAGTTCCTACAAAAAAGGCAAGCCATTTTCTTCTTAACTGATCTTCTATTGTGGCAAAGAAGCGGGGAGTATGGCATGCCTGTTGCTTGATGGGAAGGGGAAGTTCCAGGCAGCCTAGGTAAGCTTTACTCAGTCCTAATGTCTGCAGCATACATCCTATTTGATGTAGAATACTGACCTCCTCTTATTGTTCAGTGTTTCTAAAACAAACACAAAGGCCAGAAAGGTCTTTAAAGTGTTTGCCATCCTTAAAAGGTGAGTTATATGCTTCCCTCCCAAAACCACTAATCCATAAGAGTTTGAAAAGAGGTCAATGACTCTGCACTTCTAATTGCATAAGGTAATAAATTCCACCATAATTCAGCTCTATTATGAAAACACAATGGGTTTAGCAAATGTTAAAATTTGTTTCAACAAATAAATTGGGTTCAGGCACCTAGGCAGCGAGACATTTCCCTGTGGTACATTTGGCTGGGGACATTCAGCTGCAGAGAAATATAGCTGTTTGCAAATTCCCTGTGGGCAAAGAGAAGAATGTGTTCCCATACCCACAACTTGAATAACCAAATGCACAAGGGAAAAACAATGCCCATGGTCCCCAAGTGAACATGAGACAGCAGGCAATATGGCAGTAATCAGCAGCAGGCTGGCCAGAGGGCATGTTAGTGGCAGTAAAAATGCAGTTTACAATGGGCAGTGCCTTTATAATTGGTGTGTGTGGGCCACTACTCCCTTCACAGTGTCTATGGAACAAACTAAAACTCATACTGGAGCATAAATGTGACTATAGTAGCCTGCAGGATATTCTCCATGCTGTTGCATACTTCTATATGTTGTAGTTACTTAAGTATGTGCTGTACACTGAGCAAAACACTCATTACTTCTTCTGCCTCCATGCATTTGATTATTAAAGCTGTGAGCATGGCAGTGTACGCTTCTCTCTGCCCACACAGAATTTGCAAACAGCCATATTTCTCTGCAGCTGAATGTCACTTCAGCCATGTGTCCACAGCCAAATAAATGTGCCACAGGTAAATGTCGTGCTGCATAGATGCCTAAACCCAAATAAATTACTATTTCTTATCTCATACTTGTCCTAAAACATTAATCCTGATAGAAGCTCCATATATTTCATCATGCAGACATCTATATACAATAAATCACCTCTCCTGAGCCTATATGAAACAGAAAAAGATAATCGCACCAATTTATTCTTACAGCTCACAGCTTTAACTTCTTTAATCTGCTTGCTACAGTATCCTCTCTAATTACTTGTGAGTTGGTAAAGCAACAGAAGCTCCACATTCTATCAATGGTCTTACAATAGTCTTATACAAGGGAATAAGTACTTTACAATCATGTCTAGATATTGTACAGAGTGTTATTAGAAGGCATCTTAACTGGCAATTCACTGTTACAACTACATCATTTGCTAGAAGAAGGGGTAGGAGTGTTTCTTTCTGATCCAACCCACTAGTTCAGGTAAATTATAACTTCCTTGTTATTTGGACCGCCTTTACCAGCAGGCTTCTTGACTTTCTAGGTACTCCCCAGGCTAGTGAAGTTAGAAAAGTTCTCAACTCTAAAATACTGACATGCAACTGCCTTTCAAAGCTGTTCCACATCCTTGCATCATGGCTGCCACAACAAAAGCTGCTCAGCTGGTCAACGGTACATTATTTTTTAATGAATAAGTTACAGCTGCTAAGTCACAACAGAGACCCACTTGTCATGTTGGTGGAAGCCCATATCTGAATTTACAAGCAGACAACTACCAAAAACCCTAGCCGATGCAAACGTATCCAAGTCATGACATACTTTTGCACTGACACCCATGAGCCCAGTTCTTAAGCCCCTTCAGGGGTTAGGAAGCAGCAACACTGAAGCATGTCTAGGAAAGTTACAATGAGCAATTTCATTCTCAGGGTGAAAAACAGAATTTCTTCCAACTGATACCCTCCAGTGACAGCAACCATGGCAAAACCCACATTGGCTGGTTGGTAAGCGTCCTGAAAAGGGACTAGCAAACAATTTTCCATGGAGAGGAATAACAGAAGTCCCTTCTGCTGAAGTCTCCCTGGTACTACATGAGCATTTTGGTGAAATTTCCGAGGGCTGGAGAAAGCTCAAAAAGAAGCATCATGTACTAGTAAGTGCAGCGTTCCTAAGGCCAAAGGCAGAACTTTCCTGCTGTACTTTCCAAATACTGTGTCAAAATGAATACATCATAATTGGGAACAAACAAAAGTCCTAAAGCAGCATTGAAGTTAAGGGCTTGAGGAAGCCTACGCAGAACCCCAAAACAAATTGCGCTAGCTGAAGCTCCCAAGGTCCAAGAATAGCCAACCCCCTCAACATCTTTGTGATGAGGCTCAGGTAAGGCTAAAACTAAATCCCTGATAGCCTAGTACCAACCTATGAACCTATGCCTATCAGCCCTAGGGCCTGTACAAGCCTAGCCATAACAATTCCCTGGCTATTTCTTCCCACAATATTTACTTCCCTGGACCCCTGTCTAGCAGGGCGACTGATGTGATCCCCGGGGTAAATTTCCTATCTCCCATCCAGTTGTCAAGGTTCCTTTTGAAGAGGGCCAAGGCGGCATCAACTCCACAGTCCCCCTTCAGAAGGGAAGAACTGGAAAATGTGTTCGCAACTTGTCTGAGACAGCCTTGCCTTCCACTCAGAGGTTGTTTGTCTTTCGGCTTTTTCCCAGTAAGGGGTCGCCACAGCGGAACGCCAGTCCGCTGATTGGCAGTAGATTTTTTACGAAATGCCGAGGTGCCAGCTTGATGCCCAACCTTCAAAGAAGGCACGCCCATTTACACACACATGTCTTTCAAACACTACCCGACCGCGGGGAGGACATGCAGACTCCACACAGAAGGCACTCCCAAGCCAAGCCGAGAATCGAACGGGAGAACCTCTTGCTGTGAAGTAACAATGCTACCAACGTACCACAGTGGTAGACCTTAAGATTTCAGTGCATGACCTATTTCAATAATGTCTAGCATCAACCCATTCTAGGTAACTGCCATAAAAGCTGGGTCAAATTTAAAGACCTTTGTCTTGGGCAAATTCATATAGTTAATGGGCATAACCCCATCACCTGGAAAATTGGCAGCACACCTTTAACTGCAACCTCTTTCCCAAAGGGGTACAAACTGTTTTACTGGAAAGAATCACAAGGCAACTGTATTGCCCTACAAGGCTGGAAAGGTTTTAAACCCTCCTGTTTAAGATGATAGCAGTCTCCTCAGCAGTGTCTTCAGATAACATCTAAGCATATGGAAGCGTCCAGGATGGCTTGACAGAGCTTCACCTGAACAGGATAACTACAACTAGCCATTCTGTGCAGACGTTTCTGAGGCTGCAACCCTTGCTACAAGGTTGGAGGCATTAAAGTTTTGGTAAGCCATATAAATTCCCACTGGCAAAAAAAAAAAAAAAAAAAAAAAAAAACAGGCAGAATGTTCCCACAGATTCACTGAACTCAGAGGCAGAAAAATTGGAGCAGGGCAGTTCATACACAGTCTCATTTAACATATGGGCTCAACAATAGCAGATTCATCTGGAGGGGATTCAGCCTATGTGCACTTGTTAATCTTGTCCATGTCAGAATGATGGATCTTAGCCAACTCCCATTTCACCACAACAGAAGACTCAAAAGGAGAGAGAGAAAATATTTAAAGGGTACTTCCTAAAATAATTCAAGTCTCATCCCAACTGAAAAGTGCAGGATAGGTTCTGATCAAATATGAACCCTAGTGTTCCAAACATAAGTGGCACTGATATCAGATGACTGTGCAGTACAGGCATCAACGTATACTGCTGGGCAGAACTTTGACAAACCCATCTGGCCAGGTCTCTTGACACACTTAAAAATGCACTTAAGATAATGCAGAAAGTCCATCCAACACAAAGGCATGACAGCAGCTAGTAGCTGCTAGGACAAAAGACAGCCAGTGATGCTCAGCCCTCATCAACAACGTAGCCTCAGCTTGGGGTAGCTTGAGGATGCAAAAAGAAAGTTCAACCACCGGGAGTTGGCTAAGATCTGCCACAAAGTGGTCACTTTCAAAGTCACCATCTCCCCTAATCCCCTTCTAGCTAGGGTTAAACAAAAAATCTTCTCCAAAGCTGATTAAAGCCTCCCAAGGGATGGTATAAAGAGCTTCAGAGCCCCCTTCCCTCTGTAGGAAATGGCACCAATGTCCACATCTATACCAAAGTACTATACAATCATTTATATAGATGAATGGAATCAAGAATACCAGACAGGACAAAATCATCCTCCACAAGGAAGAGTAAACCTGTCTAGTGAACATCTGTAATAAATAAACTACATAACAAACGGAAACAACTGTTGTCCAAGACCAAGAAGGAGCAGGTGCTCAATTGGAAGCAATCTCTCCTTAGCCTGAATAGGCAAATAACAGCACCAGGAAATCCTCTAAAGCCAACTTTAAGTCCAAATTGGCCACATCTACTAGAGACAATCATAAGGCCTTCTTCACATATGTCTGCAATCTCAAAGGAAGTACCCAGATCTGTTCAGAATTGGTGGTCAAGGGCACCACATACACAAATGCTGTAGATCTAGCCAACCTACTGGCTGACAGATTCAAAGAAAACTTCATCCCTCTGCCCCCCATTCCTCATCAGTAAATCAGGACATCACCAGTACCTGTCCCTTCCCCCTTATCTCTAGGGAACAGGTCAACACTGCCCTCTCAAAGGCAAAAAAATACAGTCTCCATGAGCCACAATAACATGTCAGGCTGTATCCTACATGAACTCAGGCATGAACTTGCAGCACCATCAGACACCCTATTCAACCAAAGCCCGAGTATCGGCTTTGTCCCAGCTGAGTGGAGGACAGCCACGGTCATCCCTTTACACTAAGGTGGAGTGCCCACCGATCCAGGAAATTACAGACCCATCAGCCTAACTAGCCTGATCTACAAGGCCATGGAACAGATTATCATGGACTTCATTAACAGGGACATTGTCAACCTCCAAACACTTGACCCCACACAGTTTGTCAAGGGGAGGTCATATCTGTAAAATCTGGTCTACTACTTTGAGAGTCAACTAAGCCATGGACAAGGGGAGGATGGTTCACACCACCTACCTTGATCTGGCCAAAGCCTTCAACACTACTCCCCACTCAGGAATAATAGATAAACTTTCTCAACTAGGTATCAATCCATATGTTACCAGATGGGTAGCAAACTGGATCACTGATAGAACCCACCTAATCAAAGAAGAGAGGCCACCACAAGCAGTAGACACGTAACGAGCATTTTACCCCAGGGATCTGTCTTGGGGCCTCTGTTATTTTGGATATACTTCTCTGAGGTGCAGGCCAAAACCAGTGGGCTATAGCTGACAAACTTTGCAGATGACTGCAAGCTGGGTGTGGTCATCAATTCCCCAAGTGATGTGGATATCTTCAAAAAGGGTCGCACCCAAACAAATGACTGGTGCCAGAAACATGGCATCAAGCTGGATATCAAAAAATGCATCATCCCCTTTGGGGAGAGTGATGTCCCCGCATATTATCACATTAATAACAATGTAATAAGCATGCAGTCAGTCATGAGGGATTTGGGCACCCAAGTTGATAGCAATCTGAACTTTGGCCACCATGTTTCTTCTGTTGTACGGAAAGCTTTCTACATGGTCCACCTCATAAGTAAGGATATCTCCATCCAGGGACAGGTATATCATAACATCCCTGTATTCTTTCCTTATAAGGCCAATTATTGAGTACAACACTCCCTTCAGAATGCATCTGGCAAAGCACATGCAGCAACTGGAGACACCACAGAGGTTCCTCACTAGGAGACGCCAAGGCCTCAAACATCTACCTTACACAGACAGGCTAAAAGCTCTGTCCCTCTATTCAGTTTCATACAGACTCCTCAGAGGTGACCTCTGTCTGGCATACAAAGCAATCTCAGACCAGGCCCGACTTGATGGGACTGCTGCATATCCACAAGCAGAGCTCCACTCGAGTAACCTGCATGCATGACCTCAACCTGGTCTGTGACATCAATAGGACTTGCTGGTGGGACAGATGCATGTCCCAGAGACTTCCCCATCTGTGGAATAGACTCCCTTCTCCACGTCAAGCAGAGCACCTTATTATCCCTTTTTAACCGCAACCAGGATGACTGGATGGGAAAGAGAAAACACCTCCCTGCTGGATAGCACTTTGGGTGCTGGCTTGTCTAAACATGGGCTAAACTCTTGGCTGGGCTTATAAGGGCCTCAGGGCCAATAGCCTAGTAACTTCCTATGATTCATGGAAACCTATGCTAGGGACTCTATGGTCTGGTTCAGCAGGAGGTGACAGAATTACCACATATTTCAGTAATGCAGAGTAGGGATTACTTGGGCTCCTTCCCAGGGTGGGTGCAAGCAGCTGACAATGACTGGTATGAAAATGCATTGCTAGAAGGATAGGCGAATATATGCAAGTCAGGATGGGTAAATGGATAGATTGGTTAAGTGACAGTTCATTGACCACTTTGGGGATGAAGGAAAAGTTAGTGCGAAGAGAAACCCTATCCTCATGAAAAATGAAATAAGGTGGAGAAGCCATGAATGCTTGTAGCTCTAAGACTCTTCTGGCTGAAGTAAGGGCTACAAGCAAAACAGTTTCCAGCTGCACATCTTTAATGTGGCGGAAGCTGCTGGTTCAAATGGGGTAGTAGTAAGTTTCTCCAGAATGAAATTTAAGTCCCAAGGAGGAGGAACGGGTTTCCTCGGTGGTCTGATCTGCCGCCCTTGAGAAAGAGCTTCACCTGTAATCTGGATAATAGAGGCGGATCAAGAGGTAAACAGGCTGAGATAGCTGACAAATAGACTTTCACTGAAGAATACGAAAGTTCAGATTTTAAGAGCTCACACACACAGGCCAAAACTAGAGGTATAACTGCATGAAAGGGGTTGAGTTGCCTTTGAAGATACCAGGTAGAGAACCTTTTCCATTTTGATAAATAGGATCTCCTAGTAGTAGGTTTTCTGGCCTCTTTCAGGACAGACAGTACGTTCTCTGAGTAAAGGTGATTTGTTGCCAGAGGGGGGACAGTGAGAGAGGCAGGCAGAAAGGGACAGATGATGAAGGGTGTTTAGCCAGTCACATGAGAATTAATGCAACATAAGAATAGAAGGACATCTTATATTAGAAGCACAGCCTGGAAACTGGAAAGGTGAATGACATTACCAAACATGTAAAGCTAATGGTGAGAAATGTCAATAATGTACTGGGAAGAAATGAACTGTGTGCATGATTTCATAAGAGATGCACTTACTTTAGAAGAGTATTCCAATAATACAAAAATAATTTGATCAGTTTATTCAAGACCATATTTTTAACAAAGTGATAGAGAACATCCTGTACACAGAGAATTTAAAAATAGGGATTATTTAGACACCTATAACCTTCCTACATGCTTAAGTATGGTACACATGCCTAAGGCTCATACTAGGGCACATAAAATGCACAGAAACAGCTTCATATCATTCTGATATGCAAAACTGCCCTGTCTACTGCCAAGAGTTTCAAGGCATGCTTACAATACAGATTAAAGACTTGAAGGATTATTAAAAACGTTTTGCCTGATGGACAAGTTACTTCACTAATTATTTAACTCATACATGGACCTAACAGTCAAATACATCAATGTATACAGACATACATTTGCTTTGCAGAATGATTCTTTGTTCACAGTAGATACTTGCCCACAATCTAGATACTTGCCCACAATCTGACAAACACCCAGTCCATGATCTACCACAGCTTGTGGTTCAGTCATAAATGCACAACAAATCAAAAGCAAAAACAACCCAAGTTTCATTTCTGCATTTGAACAGTACAAGATATTTTCTATTCCTCTCTGCTGTGCTATTTGATATCAACAGGAAACAAGTCAGCACACAGTTAAAAAAAGGAAAACTATATCCTTCTATTAGGGAACAGAATGTGCATCATGAACTCTCCTATACAGTTTGTCTGTTTACATCACATTCCATCTGTAAAAAAACAAAGAAAAAAAAACAAACAAAACACAATTGTGAAACATTTCAGCCAACATGATGCAAAAAGCCTCTAGAAGTGTCAAGACCCCCACCTTTATAACTTCATTCATTCTGGACTATTTGGTTAAAATATTAAAAATTAGAGTTTACCAAAAGTCCAGAAAAAAGAATGGAAGAAAGAAATACACGAGTCTTAGAAAATCATGCTTTAACATTTGTTTGTTTGTCTCTTTCGGCTTTTCCCGGTTAGGGGTCGCCACAGCGGAACTGCGGTCCGATAATGATTGGCAATAGATTTTTACGTGCTGGCTTGCCAGGCCTAACGCGCAACCTTCAACGAAGGAACGCCCACTCACGCATGTCGCCACACAGAAGACGCTCTGAGAATCGAACGGGCAACGTCTGTCAGGCGACAACACTACCGCAGCACCACCACCGCAAACATTAAAAAGTATAAAATGTTTTCAACTGAAGGCTTTTGGAATACCAGTCTTTGGTTTACAAAGCAACCAAGGACAGCTTTGCCATGGACTGACTAACCCAATCATAAGAAAGCTAACAGCAAATGCTGGTACTTAACCATGGGGGGAGGGCTAAGTGGTTCTATCATGTCTGCTAAGATCAAAACATAACTTTCCATCTATGACAAGGGAGTTAAGTGTAACCATGACAGACGCACAGTACATAAATGAAACCAATTAACTTACCATAATGCTCGACTTAGATGAGGAGGGTCTGTGCTCGTTAAACATGATTTGGGCATCTCTACACCAGTAAGTTTTCCATAAAACCATGCTATACTAACTTTCCAGACTTCTGGAAGACTGCACAAGGAAGCATAGTAAACATATCTTGAGGCATACTCCACTCTAAATGTAGAGGATAGTTTACTAACAAGGTTGGACCTCCCATCCAGATCTTGTGTTAGGGTAAAGTACATTACTTTCATATCTGAGATGGAGTTTCATCCACACTGACCATCAGGATAGAGTCCCAAGTTTAACCTGCTGGGTAGTAACTCATAGGAATGTGACACTGATGGCAGCCCTGAAGGAAAACCAAAACCTAGATACTGCACACAGCATGTATTATCTTGCAAACGTACACAGTGAGATGCACACAGCAAATGTGTAATGATATATGCAACTACATATACAGCAGATGTAGTGAATAAAGAAAGTCATTAAAGACGGTGCATTTTAAAGACATTACCAGAACTGAAACAATATCTGGGTGATGTCCCAAGGTTTTCATGTAAGAACTGCATAAGTATGAAGAAATGTTTTTGTTACAAAGATATGACTTCCCACAAAAAGACAGGACCTTCGACTAAAATGGGAACTATTCCCTGTTATAATTGTTTATGCTGTGATCTAATAAATTCTGAAAATGTTTTTGTTCATTCTGTTACAGGAAAATGTTATGTCTTTGCTCTGCTACATGCAGTTCTAATAACATTATATACTTAACACGTGAAAGTTGTTCTACCTTCTCTGTAGGCAAATCTACTCAAAAGTTAAAAGAAAGGATAACTGAACATACATCTGAGATGAAACCGGGCATTATTACTAATTCTTTGGCAAAACATCAAAAAGTAAATGGTAATGAGCATTATTTTACATTAAAGGTGATGGGAAACACTTAGTAAAACAATTAGGGGTGGAGATCTAAATAATACATTAGAACCTAGAGAGTATGAATGGATTTTGCGCTTAGAGGTGGATTTTACCAGGCATTAATAAAATGCTCACTTTAAAACCAGTTTTTAAAAACAAACAAATGTGTCCGAGATATGTACATTATATAAATGAATAATTTTACTACTGACTCTCTATTGGCTGTATGTTATCATGTGCTTATGTACTTTGATATTTAAACTTATCTGAATGAATATTTTATGTACTGATGAAGGATTTCATCCGAAAGCTCTATATTTGGTGTTTTTATTAAAATTTCAGCTCAAAGCTGCAGACCTTGCTTTTTTCCTGATATCGGACATTCCTGGAGGGTGGGGATGGGGGTATGTGAAGGAGTACAAATTGCTGCATTTGGTATTGATTGGGAGCACAAAAAGGTCACATTAGGCCTCCCAAAGCACCAGGAAATTTTCTGTGCCATTGACAGAGCACTCAGAATCAGCTAAAATGATCTGCTAAAGTGGCAGCTCCTTGGAAAACTGCTTGTTGTCACACAACAGACTGTGCACATTGCCATTCCCAAATATTCATCACCTCCCAATAAAAGGGGTAGGGACGAGCTCCTCTTTGCTTGTTGATGTACCAAACCACAGCCAAAATGGCTGTAAATGGATGGCAGCAGCACTGTGAGACAGAGTCCTGAAAGGCTTGTAGTCAAAACTGCCAACACCTCCCAGATGTAGCCGGTCTTTTACTTCTGAATGGGCACCTTTGGCCTGTGCTTAATCACCCCATGCAGAGGCATATCTGGTGACAGCCACAAATAGGGTGGGGACTTGGAAGAGACTGCTCACACTGAGGTCTGGTTTGTATAGCCACCAATGCAGGTTATTCTTAGAAGACCTGGAAATCCTTGGCAAATGAGATCTGGCAATTGGGCCAATGGACCTACAGAGTCCACTGTAATATGTGGCAACCTTGCAAATAGCTGCTGCCTGAGACACAAGGAAGGAGGGCATCAAATTCAGCTCGAGTAATGGCAGCACTGCTTCTTAGAGAGACTGGATGCTGACCACTGGAGAAAAGTCCTGTATGACACACAGCATGTGTGCTTCCTCTTAATGTGAGCATCTGTGTGGGTTCCACCTTAGACTTCAAAAGGTTAACCATAAATCCTGAAGTGTGGAAATGATTGTGCAAACACCCAGTCAGATTCCAGACTGCTCTTTGCTGGAGTAGCGGAGTCGGTCATCCAGATGCTGCTGCCTGAGACACAAGGAAGGAGGGCATCAAATTCAGCTCGAGTAATGGCAGCACTGCTTCTTAGAGAGACTGGATGCTGACCACTGGAGAAAAGTCCTGTATGACACACAGCATGTGTGCTTCCTCTTAATGTGAGTATCTGTGTGGGTTCCACCTTAGACTTCAAAAGGTTAACCATAAATCCTGAAGTGTGGAAATGATTGTGCAAACACCCAGTCAGATTCCAGACTGCTCTTTGCTGGAGTAGCGGAGTCGGTCATCCAGATAAGGGAAAAAAAAAAAAAAAAAAAAGACTCCTTGAGCTTCTGGTTATTTTCAGCTACATAAGTGCACCAGATGAACACCCTAAGGTCTGAGGTGAAACCAAATGGCTGGATCCAGAATTGGTAATGACTGCCTCCTACCTGGAATATGAAAATACTTCTAGACTTCAAAAATGAAAGCAGGTTTCTGGGAATCCAAGGAGTACATCTAGTCTGACAGACATGGACGGGCTGTTATGTATCACCATCATGTGAAAGGATTGTCTGACAAACATGTTTAGGCGGCTGATGTCTGGTAAGGGTCTGAGGTCTTTAGTCAACTGAAAACTAAAAGAACCTAGAGTAAAACCCTAATCCTTTCTGACATAGTGGGACACTCTGGAAGTCTCACTACTGTAAGAGGATAAATTCCTCCTTCCCTGTCAGTTTTCTGATTGGGTGAGATATTTGATAGGGATAGAAAGTGAGGCTAAGGTAGGGTGAAGAAACTGATCTGTATAGCCTTGAAGAATTATTTGCCACGATCAAGCTGTCCAGCACGATTAACATCCACACAGGTAGGTGGAGGGACAATCTACATGGGCTGGGGTTGATATAAAGATTAAGGTCTTTACCTCACAGATGCAAGGTGCAATGCTAGACTCTGACCTCTTGTCACTGGCTAAGCCGGTACTAGTCTGCAGACTAATAGTCTAGTATTTGCCTATGAATCACACTATCTACAAAGTGAGACATTTAGGCAAGGTCTAAAGGGATTAGCCTGCTGCCCACTGGAGGGTAGTCTGGGGAACAATGCTACTTCTAAATGTTACTACTACTTGGCTAGCGAACATTCTGGAAGTGACCATGACAATATTTGTCAGAACCCTTGTTATTCTGCTGCTGCTGGCCACACCTGAACTAAAGCAGATGTGGGCTCCACTGCATTCTAGAGAATAGACACTGGGGAGTCTGGAATCTTACAGCAAGAGCAAAGACTTCTGCCTCCCAGTTCCATGTTCTTCAGTGAATCCTGAAAGACAACCCAAAGCAAACACTACCGTCTAAGAGGATGCTTAGAAAATATCACCTTGGCATCCTCAACAAAATCCATAAGATGCGGTTAAGTATGTTCGTGGCACTCATTGCTCTTGCTGCACGATCCACTTGAATTAAGAGGAATGTACAGTTCTGTAAGTAAACTTGCACTAAGAGTAGATGCTCTAATAAGAGTACTAAGCTGTCTGGGTTAAAGCCTGCCCAGCATGCAACCACTGGCCAACTTTCAAAGCTTCAGGGCACCTTCTATGTACTCTAACTGCCAGGGGCTTAAGCATAGCCATTTTGGTGCCAAAAGTTTCAGAACTTTCTTACCTAAAGAAGGTAGGCTACAGCCCTGAAAGGAAAAAAACTATAATAAAACATATGTAACTATATGCCAAAGTGTACATACATTCACACCCTAGAAATACACAAAAACAAAGCAAGGGGGTAGGGGAGAAGGACTGCCACTGTGATCTATTAGAGCATCTACTGCTACGGTAAGTTTACTAACACAACTGATCACCGTTACAACAGCCTAAGCTACTTGGGTAGATTACCATAGTATAGGAACATATAGAGAGAAGAAAAGATTCCAAGAATCCAGGAGCCCCTGGAGGATAGTCCCAACAAAGCTCGATTTGGACCTGTGTAAGAATCCTGTCTGCAAAGCTTTGTGAAACTATTCACAGAAGACCAAGCTGACATCTCTAGAATACTTAAGAGTCCACTCCTTTCAAAAAAGCCACAGAAGCCAAAGCCCTAGTAGTGCAGGCCCTAAGCTTCCCACAAAGTGCCTTGCCATGGTGAGAATAGCAAAGCAAACTAGACTGAGACAACAATCTAGAAAACTGTTCTGACACTGGTTGCCCTTTTTTCCTACTTTCACAAGCACATAGCTGATCTGATTTCCTAAAAGATTTAGTTCTGTCCAGATAGCAACTGAGTTGTCTGTGGACATCCACAGTACAGAGAATTCTTTCTCCCTAGTTTTTTTAGGTGCTGTAAAGAGTGCAGAGAGACTAACAGATTGGCTCAAAGTAACCTCTGAAATAACTTTTGGTATAAAAGAAGGCTTTGTTCTCAAAGAAACCCTATCCTTGCCAAAAATGAGGAAGGACTGACTCACCACATTTGCTTTCCATGTCAGAAACCTCAAAATCTGCCTGATGAGCTGGTTTAAATGGAATTTTTTTTCCAAGGACAAACTGCAGATCCCAAGAAGGAGCCACCTGTTTTCTAGGTGAATGGATAAGTAAACACCCTTTTAAAAACTGCTCGACTTGAGGGCTTGTATAAAGGGGAGGGTCTAAGGGTAGACAACTTGAAATGGCCAAAAGATGAATCTTGATGTAGGAGTAAGAAAGGCCAGAGGACAACTCAGAATAATCGAGAACTAGAAGCTTTAATCATATTGCTAGATTTGCCACCGGATCCACATATCGAACACACCACTGTCTAAACTTACAGACTATAGAATGCCTTGAACTGCCTAACCAAATTCAGATGAAGCCTACGTTGTGTAGGTGAAAGCGCTAAACCTTGTACAAAATAAATTCTGTTTTTCATTTTTTACCATTGGACTATTTTATTCTGTGAGCAGAGACTGTGTTAGTATTGCTGTACCAGTGATTCCTGAGCAAGGCGTTTTAGCGTACCAGTTCAACGCCAACGTTTTGGATATTTGTCTTTACGCTATTTGGTTCAGTTAAAATCACTACCATGTCTACTCTAGCCCAATTCAAGAAATGCCTAAAACAGCATCTAAAAATGAGATGGCTTTGCCGCTGTGCTAATCCTAACACCTTCAATATAATCAAGTCATAAACAGGTGTTTTACCATCGCTATATTCTTTTTCTAGTTTGAAAAATAGAAACACACTACTTTTGTATAATGCTGAAGAAATTACTCTGGGCATTTCAAACTATGATTTTCACTATGTATATTGTATCTAATATCAATATTTTTTAATAACTTTGTGTAACAATGTTTAAAGTTACGAGTATAGCTTTTCTCCCTGGGACTCCGCTCAAAATGGACATGTATCCAGTCAGACTATTCCGGTCAACATATGTAAAATAAATAAAAATAAATAAATCTGTGCTATAAATAAGTCTGGATTCTTACAATGGCCCAAACTAGAGAATCTCATCCACTTACACACAAGATTTTCTAGTAGCAATTATTAGTCTCCTTTAATACCTTTTGCACATCCTCAGGAAAAAAAAAAAAGGTTTCTACAGGAAATCAAAACTCTCATCCAGGCACTCAGCTGAACTGCTTCCAGGTTGGGCATCTCAAACAACCCCTGTCTTGTGTGACTAAATCTTTGAGGAAGCTTGTGGTAATTGCCTTAGCCAATTTCAAAAAAGGGAGAGATACTGTTGCCTGGGCCGAAAGGGGATCACCACCATCATCTTTGGAGAGTCCTTCTGGATCTTTAGAAGAATCCTGGGTATTAGTGAAAAGAATGGAAATGTATACTGAAATAGTCCAATCTATGGGAATGAGAAAGAATCGGTCCTCCAGGCCCGTTTACAAGGAATCCTGGAGAAGAATTTAACTGTTTTGAAAAAAGGCAGACGGATCTATTTCAGGGGTTCTCCACAGCTGGACCAATTTCTGGATGACTCCCGGGTGTTATTACCATTTCTGCGAGTCTGTCCTCCTCCAGCTCAACTTGTCTGCTACAATATTTTGCTCTCACAGAATGTAGTGGCCTGAAGAGTCCATCTGAGCACAGTTGTCACTTTCCAGGCCATCGAAGCAAGTCTGCAAAGAGCTAACATCTGCAACCTCCTTTTTTTGTTTCTATATCACATCACCATTATGTTGTCTGTGGTAACAGAGGTCCTGGGTACCAGAGATGATTTGAGGCTTTCAAAGAGTAATGAAAACTGTCAGCATCTCTAACACTGATGTACTTTTGTTTGTCCTGCTTGTTCCAAACAAACTTACACGTTCACCCCTTTTGATACAGCCCCCTACCAAGCAAAGTCTGAAACAGCTAAATAAGAGGTGGGATGGAGAAGGGGAGACCTGGTCTGAGACAGAACTGTTTCACCCACCACAATACTTTCCTTCTCAAACCTCAGCACTGGAATCTGAAAAGAAAGGACATTAATGCTAAAACCAGACTAATGGGGTACTATTGAATATTTCTCATTGCAAGTCTAGTCAAGGTAATCATGGTAATCATAGTAGCCATGAAACCCAGAATCCTGAAATATTCCTTGACAGATACCAGAGACTGGCTGGAAAACCTCAGGAAGACTTCTTTATACAGTTCTATTTTGCCTAGTAGAAGATAGCCTTGTTCCTAGGGAAGCATCCAGAAGCCATCCCAAGAAACTATTTTGAATGAAGGAATGAGAGAAGTTTTTTTTTTTTTTTTTTTACAAGTTCATTTGAAACCCTAAGACTGAGCAGGAGTTTAACTGTCAGAGAATCTTGACAACTGGAAAGTCTGCAAATGTAAGACTTAAAGATTGAGAAAGCAAGGGACTAGGACTGATTTCCACATTCCCCCTCTTTGTTTGCCACCAGAAAGATTCTTGAATGAAAAACTGTCCATCTGATCTGAGGGCACTAGCACCATGACTCCCTGAAAAAAAAAAGCATTTAAGGCGAAAATGGAGGAAACAGGAAATGTGTGATTTACAGGATGAAGAGGAATCCCCTGAATAGGGAGATACTCCCACCACTGCAATCTATACCCCTGTAAGATGATTTTCAGAACCTGCCTGTCTGAAACAATCTGATGCCACTGAAGAGGATGAAAACCTAGACTAAAGGATAGATTGCCAGGGTGGAAGGTGAGGCGAATCTGGATTGTCTATGTTTTTTCTGAGGCTTTCCCTTTCCTTTTATAGCCTCACTGCAATTGTTTTTTAAAATCCTGTTTTTATCACCTTTCTGCTTAAACTGCTTTTTGAAAAAAAGGTGCAAATTTAGGCTGAAAGTTTTTATTAAAGTCAAAGTGAGGATTGAAAAAAACTGGGTCACCCCTTGAATCAATTTCACCCTTTCATCAAATTGTTTAAGAATTTCAGCAACAGAAAGGCTAAATAGAATATCCTTGCCATGGGAAGGATTTAAAATCTGAAGTTTTATCATCATATTAAGTTTTGACAACGTAACACCAAGCAAATCTTCTCATTAACCGACCCTTAGCATCAACTCTGGAGACAGATGCTTTAAGTACTGTTTGAGTACATGAGAAGCAGATACAATTAAGACATTCAATTAATTTTTTTACCTGACAAGAGGTAAGATTAACAGTTAAGTTTTTCATGTTCTCAAAAGAAGGCAATACAAATTCTGACATGTGAGCCTGTCACTTTAAAATTCTGAAAGTTATAGTAGAATAAACTTTCTTTCCATATTAAAGGCTTTCCCATCTCTGTTAGAGGGAATGGGCTTTGCATTAATAACCTGTTTAGCAGCAGGAGGTTTAGATAAGGAAATAACTGCAGGGGCTGCTTTAGGATTAGTAAACATAATTTATGAGTATGGAAGTATATTTTATAACCTATCAGACTTTTTCAGGAGCAGGAGGTATACAGTCAGGCATATTGCAAAGGTGTAAAGAAAAACTGAAAACAGGAGGGATCGCAGACTATGTAGTATTCCCACTGCAGTATTTCGCAATACTTTTGCTGAGAAAAAGGTGTTTCACTCTGCTCCCACTGAAATACCTTTCCATTTTTCAAAGGTCTAGGAAATTTGACAATTTCCTCAGTCTTCAGCTTATGAAGAAATCACTGAAGTAAAAACATTCTCCCTCCATTTCTTGTGCTTCTGACAGACAAAGTTAGAATGAGGGGGGACTCCATTTTCTATTTGAAGTGAAGAAACAGAATTTGAAACATTAAAAGCAGAAATCAATTCCTTAGCAAATCCCAGCAAGCCTTCCTTTTCCATTGTAATACAAACAGGACATTCTTATTTTTTTCTTTCTCCTCCGAGACTCCCTGGAAAAAGACATTCTAGTCTGGCTATACAGTTAATCCTCACACAATCCTTTCTCCAAGTCTAAGGAATAGTTGTCCCTTGCAGATATTGGCAACCCTACAGTTAGAGGATGCACCTAAATCCTGATCCTTAGCTGCCTCCCGAGGAGTTACAGAGACAGACACAGACACAGACACACACTGATGAGCTGTCAGAGAAACCCTGTCTAGCTACAGCAGAGTCATCCATTAGTGTCTAAAGCAGTGAGGGAGCTTCCCTAACAGATTTCACCTCCTTCCAGACAGAAGGAAGGAGCTATGATATGGGTAACTGCTCCAATATCAGCCAAAAAAGAAAACAAAGATGGGTAACACAACCTGAGAGTATCGGCAAATTTCCTAATAGAAAAATACAAAAAAAAAAACTAATCCCCAAAGGCACAACATCCTGTCCCTAACCCTCTAACACTACATGAAAATGTAGAACTTAAGAAAAAATTTTTTTTTTTGTTAAACACAGTTCTGTCACACAGGCATACACTGAGAAAAACTCCCCTACAATTCATAAGTTCAAAAAACACCTTGTAGCACAAAAAAAAAAAATGTTTTTCACAGGGAAGGCAGATTGTTTTTTTTTTTTTTTTTTTTTACAGAAAATGAAACGAAAGGTTTTCCCCAGAAGGGTACATACTTGCCCAACTTTGAAGGCTTGCTAACAAGATCATGATCTTCCACGAAGCCCATATACACAGTGCACTTTGGTTGTAGCAAGAAAGCTCTGAAGCTATTTTATGCATCTATGTACGATTCCCTGGCAGTTAGGGTGATTGGAAGGTACCCCAAAACTTTAAAAACTGGCCAGTGGTCATATCCTTGGTAGGATAGAACCCGAATAGCCTGGATAACTGCAAAGGTGATCTAATGCTGAACATGATGCATAGTGACACTCATTACAGAGATGAAATAGCGAAATTAAATGTGATAGAATGGTAGATCTTGAATTCACCATGACAATTTCAGGAAGACAAATAATCCCCTTCTTCCCACCACAACAATGAAGTTAAGCAGTCTGGGCTTGTCTTGGATTCAAGCACAACTGCAACAAAAAAAATCTGGAGGTGGTTTACAAAGGTAATATAGGTAGATGGGAGGGGTCAACAGCCCTAAGGGTTTCTGGTGCCTACCTGTCTTAGTTATGGTGATTAATGAGGCTGGATCCCTAATCTCAGATACATTAACTATACTTTGACTATGGTTGCTGGCAGGAGTCTTATGACTGTGTAGGTGTAGACTAAATAAATTATCTTTAGAAAAGCCTTACTCCAAATAAAGAAATGACTATTAGGAGCAAAATCTATGCACAAAAATGCTGCTAGAGATCTACTCTGACATCAGCAGGTTGTACATTAAAGCTTGTGCTTTATCATGTAGATGTGCATGAGTATGAACAAAGAGAGGCACAAAGAGTTGCCACCCCTGTACATAAAATGCTGAAGATCCTGTAAGGCAAATCACACCTTTAACCAACACAAAATACTTACTTTCACCCTATTACCACAATATGTCTCTGAGTAGAACTTTAGCTAATATTGTATTGTATCACATTAGGGCATTGGAGATACAATACCATCAATTTATGTGATATTTAGAGGAGAGTTGATTATTATTCCAAAAATATTGGGACATTTCTCAAAATATATTTTTCAGGATGTAACTGTTGAGAACAGGTCCGCACTGTGAAAATAGACAAGCGTATACCTTAGAGAAATATGCACAATTTGCATACATCATGTGGCACTTAAAAGTGATTTTTTAAAGCTGCAATGTTTCATCTTAGTGTTGTGCTTTTCTCTGCTTCTATAATTCTGCCATTTCTTTAAGAAATCTTCATGAAAAAAACATTTCACAAACAAGCATGTCAAGTTGTGTTAACCTTTAGTCATTGCTAAGAAATTCCCTGTGGCCTTTAGCAGTCTACGTTGCCCAGTACAGAATTCTGCCCCTCAACACCCAACATATTAAACGACTGCAAATTCTTACTTGAGATGAAACAAATGGCTAACCATCTTAAAAAATAAACTGCAGACACAAATAAATGGAAAATGATTACCATGTCTGCCTGGCAACAAAATTAATAAAAAGAGGTTATGTACTTACCATAATGTTCCATAGACATTAGACAATTTGTCATCAACCTGTGGTGGCGGGGATTCGGACAGGATCTGAGACGGCAGTTTCACCAGCATCAGATCTGAGCTCCAAGGTCCTCCCCTTACCCATAATACCACTGCATCTCCTTCCTTCCCTCAGATCGAGTTTGCCACCCAACACATGAGCTGGATCAGTAACACCTGACACACAAGTAAAAGCAAGAGGGCCACAAGGGTACTATCTCTTGGTTACTCAGGTGAAAGAACCCAATAACAAGGCCAGGGGGAAGGAAGGAGGGACGGTTGATGACAAATGAAATCCAACTACTCTGATGGAACGTTATGGTAAGTACATAACTTCTTTATCTGAAGTAGTTAATTTCATTTGGTCATCAACCTGTGGGACAGAGTCCCCAGCTACCATAACCTTGGGATGCCCTCATGGAAGGATATTCCAGAGCACAGTGTAGCCAAAGGATGCTCTTCCTCTCAAAACCATGTCCAATTTATAATGAGAAATGAAAGTATGAGATGAGGACCAAGTAGCCGCTGAACAAATATCATCCAAGGATACTCTGGACCAAAAGGCAGCTGACGTAACCATGGACCTGGTAGAATGTGCATGAACCCTCCTTGGAATAGGCATACCTTTGTCCTTGTAAACCTGCAGAATGCAAAGGGAAATCCACTTGGTTAATTGTCACCTTGGAAACTGGTTTGCCTAAAAAAGGTCTAGCGAAGGACACACATAATTGGTCAGACTTGCGAAAGGGCCTAGTTCTGTGTAAGTAAACATGTAACTGCCTATGCACTTCTAACAAATGTAGTTTATATTCCCCTTGTTCTGAAAATTTTGGAAAAAGAGAGGCACATTGATTGATTATTTGATTCTGAAGCCACTTTAGGCAAAAAAAAGAAGGATTAGTCCGAAGTGAGACCCTGTCTTTATGAAAATCATATAAGGAGGTTTAACAGATAATGCTTGAAGTTCTGACACTCTCCTAGCCGAGGTGATGGCCACTAGGAAAGCAGCTTTCCAAGACAAAAATTTCAAGTCCACAGAGGCAGCCGGCTCGAAGGGCGGAGGAACTAACGCCTGTAAAACTAAGGTAAGGTCCCCCAGGAGGAGTAGGGTCCTTAACCGGAGGCCTTAAAAGAAAGGTACCTTTAATAAAGGTCTTTCAGAGTCTGAAGGAAGCTAAAGACCCCATGTTTTCATCTACATGGAAATCAGAAATGGCAGCCAGTTGAACTTGCATTGTAGAAGAGCTGGCACCCTGCTGGAAAATTTGTGCTAAAAATTCAAGAACCGCTGGCACTGGAGTCGTAAAAGGATCTAAATCCCTCTGAGAAGCCCAGATAGAAAAACGCTTCCACTTACTACAGTAAACTGTTCTGGTAGACGACTTATGAGCTGCCACCAGAATAGATCTAACGGGGAAGAAAGTCCGGGAGTCCTGGCAATCAATGGAAATGGAGCAGCCAAGCCGTGAGCTTCAGACTGCCCAGGTCTGGAGGGGGAATCCCCAATGGGTGCGAAATAAGCTCCGGGATCAGATCCAAGGAGGAGTTACCAGATGAAACCACAGACAGGGAAACCAGATTTGGCGAGGCCAGAATGGGGCAATGAGGATGACTCTGCTCCCCAACCGAGCCTTCTTTAAAAACTTTGTCATGAGAGGTAACGGAGGATATGCATAAAGGACAGTGGGAGGCCAAGCATGGACCAGAGCGTCCCTGGGGGGTTCCCCGAGGGGGGATCTGAGCAAAGAACTCGCTGCACTTCGCGTTGGAAGGAGATGTGAAGAGATCGCAAGGCAAACCCCACTTGAGGAAGATCTGCTCTGCTACATAACGATTCAGAGACCACTCGTAACGCATTAGGATAGTCCTGCTCAATTTGTCTGCCAGTATGTTGAAGTGACCCAGAATGTGCGTTGCTATCATAAAATGGTTGATGGAGATCGCCCATTCCCATACTCTCATGGCCTCTCGACAAAGGGGTTAGGATCTGGTTCCTCATTGTTTGTTGATGTACCAGACCACTAACATATTGTCTGTCTGAATCGCAATAGTTCCCAAAGGAAGAAAGGCATGAAGGGCCTGCAATGCTAACAAGACCGCCCTCATCTCCAGAACACTGATATGCATATTGGTCTCATTCAGGGACCACGTGCCTTGGACTGTCCAGCCCAAGCAATGCCCCCCCACCCTAGTCAGGAGGCATCAGTGGTCACTGTGGCTTGGGGAAGGGCTATGATAAAGGCTCGTCCCTCTATCTCCTTACAGTGAAGTCACCAGAGGAGGGACTTCCTGCATGCCTCACTTACGCAAATCGGAGTCAATGGCCGATCCAATAAGGACCACTGGACTACCAACGTCCACTGTAGAACCCACATGCGAAGACGAACACAAGGAAGACGAGTGATAGGGGCTGCCATGAATCCTAGGGCTCTTAACATCACTTCGCCTGGAGGAAAGGGATACTGTAAGATCACAAGAACATGAAGATTTAAGCTCCAAACCCTCGCTGGAGTCAGAAAGACTTTGGATTGCAATGTGTCCATTCTTGACCCTATGTAGTTCAGGACTTGAACAGTTTCTAGAGAGTACTTGGCTATATTTATTACGATGCCCAGCAAGTCTGACAACTTCCGGAAATAATCCCTGGCTTGACAAAGTAGATGCCTGGTGAGAGTGGCAAGGAGCCAGTTGTCCAGGTATGGATATACTTGTATGCCCTGAAGCCTCAGGTGAGCCGCTACTGCTGCCATGACCTTGGTGAACACCCTGGAGGCTGTGGTGACACCGAAGGGTAGGGCTGAGAACCGTTAGTGATTGGCCTCTAGCCGAAAGCGGAGGAACCTCCTGGAGCGTCTGTGCATCTTTATATGGTAGTGCGCATCCTGGAGGTCTATTGAGCACATCCAGTCATTTTCCTGCAGATAAGGCAGAATGGATTGCTGAGTGACCATCTGGGACTTTTCTTTGGCAACTGACAGGTTTAGAGTGGAAAGGTCGAGAATAGGCCTCAAGTCCCCTGTCTTTTTTGGCACCAAAAAGAACCTGGAATAGATGCCTGATCCGGACTGATCTGGGGAAGGGGCTGGATGACCCATTTGCTTAGTAGCTTTTCTACTTTGAGTGCTCCTGCCTCCCTCTGCATGGGTGGAACATCCGGGAGGTGCTTTGGGGGAAAGGGATGAGTCACAAAGGGAATTGTGTAACCTCTGGATATTTTGGATATTATTTGGAGCACCCAATGGTCTGTTGACATGGACTCCCACGCCGTCAGGTACATCTGCCTCCAGAGCAGAGCAGTCGCGCAACCCCTCAGGGCTGCTGCGTGGGTCTGTCCGAAAATGGTTCTCAAGACCCAAAGTTCTTCAGACACCCCCCCCCCGCCTCTGGGCAAGTGTCTGTCTTGTCCCCTCTAGGAGAAAAGGAGTCCTGGGAATACTGAGACTTCCGGAACCACATCTTTTTGCCCCCGCTTATTCCTGGAAAAGGATCTTTTAGGATTAGAGAAGCGGATCCTGATGGCAGACAGTGTCTTCCTGTCCTTCTCACTCTGGACTAGTGTGTCACGAACAGTCTTCCCAAACAAGGAAGAGCAGTTGTAGGGAGCATTTGCAAAAGACACTTTGAAGGGTTCTGCAAAGTTACATTGCCCGAGCTAGGCGTGTCGCCTCATGGCAATGCTAGACCCAGCCGCCCGTGCTGCTCCTTTAGTGGCATGAGAAGACAGGCACATGGACATGTTAACTGCTTTCAGAGTGGCCATTCACGTAGAGAATGAGCATTTAACTTCTAGCGACATGGACTCCGGGGGAGACAGTGTACTCTTATCAGGCCACACTGAAGTCTGATAATGTGGGCCATATAATTCAGCGCCCTTATACAAAAGGTGGCTGAAGCAAAAGTCTGCTTCCCCAGACGGTCCATCATCCTAGACTCTCAGTCTGGAGGATGGACCGTAGAAACTCTTTTGAGCTAGTTCTGTCTTCGTGGCTGCCGCTACCACCATGGCATCCACTGGGGACCCCTTGTTCCAGCTTGGTCTATCTACCAGCGGGCTCAAAATTTTATCTGGACACTTTGGAATTGGCTCCATGGTGTCCGTCTCTTTCCATGCCCTGTTGATAATGAATTCCACCAGGGGGTCTGCGGGGGGCATCCAAGGAGTAGATGAGCCCGTGTCGAATTCCTCCAGAAACACTGACTCGTCCAGGGAAGGTTTGGGGGCGGACCAACCCCCTGCTGGCGGAGGATATCCATGACATCCTCAGAGATATCCTCGGGGGGGTGATCTGGGGGAGCCTTCCCCTACTTGCAAGTCTGTATCCTCCGTGAGGGACTCGGGGGAGTCCAAGTGCCTCCTCTTGCACTTGCATTTGTGAGGAACCTCTTTGGTGGGACTCTACGGAGAGAGCTCACTAACAGCTTGCAGTTCCTTGAGGGGAACAGTCTGGGGCATGTCGAGCATGGGCTGTTCCTGCATGGGCAGAATGGCAGAAGACAGACTAAGAAAGTGGGTTGGGGCAGACTCCCAGGAGATGGTCAGGGTCCTCAATCCATTAGAGAGAACCCTCTCCACCACGTCAAATGCAGAGGGGGAGCATGCCTCCCGAGCCACTGAAAGAGAGGACGCTCTCCCCGGATCAGACATGGGGATCGGAGCAGAGCCTGAATGCGCCGAGACCCCAAAAGGTAGGCCGTGACCTGAGCAAGTCGGAGTCAAAGGAGAAAAACCCAACCCCTCAGATCAGATGGCCAGACTATGGCGTGATCTGACCCGATACACTCAGGGTAACTGCCAGCGTCGAGGTAGATGGTACCATCGGTGCAACCAACTCCGGAAACTTTCAGATCCAGGGACTTCGATACCTGAGGACGGATCGGAGAAATTGGGGCAAACAATGGTAGTAAACTCCCCCCCCTCCAGAGGTAGAAGCTGCCAGCAAGATCCCCATCTGAAGTGGGGTGCAAATAAACCTTTGCATCATCCTGCCCATGTCAGCTTCCGATAAACTCCTAGTCGACCTTGAAGAAGCCACCGATGCTGGCCAGGAAGGACTGTGAATAGAGGCCCTAGATGGAGGCCGAATCTCCTCCGGCTCCGGTGAAAACCTCGGAGAACAGAGTCGAGGGGAAGTCGGCCTGGTAATGACAGGTAGCTTGGGAGGAGGACCCACTGGATTTGAGCATTCCAGAGATCTCTTCCTTCCCTTCTCTCTGTCTATTCTAGACTCCCTTTCCCCAGGTCTGTGGTCAGAATGGTGAGTCCTGGCCTGAGAGGGAGGGGAGGACACAACAGTCGTGGTAGTAGCTGTCACAGCCGTGACCACAGAAACAATCGCAACAGAAGACGAGGAGGTGGCTGCCCTCCATACAGGGGAGAAGACTCTTCAAAATCAACTTGGCACTGCGGTCTTTCATGGCCCTGGGGTTAAACCCCATGTATATGGAGCAGTCGATGGATAAGTGAGCTGCCCCCAAACAATCAACAGAGTGTGGCCATCCGCAGGTGACAACTTATGGCCACACACACTGTGCATTTTCTAAAGATCAAGTTTTGTTGATCTGACAAAGCCAAACAGGTACAAGGTACCAAAGGCTGACAACACACACATGAGGCAGGGAAGGGGAAGAAGGCCTGCGCTAACTACACTACCTGAAAAACTCTACTTTCCTACTTTTATCATCTAACGGAGAACGTCAAGGGGAGGTAAGGAAAAAGGACCAAAGGTATACCAAAAAGCTTTACACACACAACCCCCCCCGAAAATTGTCCTACCAGCCTGGAGCTCAAGGGATCACGTTGTAGGCGAAGCCGTGACAAAAGAGATCTGAGGGAAGGAAGGAGATGCAGTGGTATTATGGGTAAGGGGAGAGGCTTGGAGCTCAGATCTAATGCTGGTGAAACTGCCATCTCAGATCTGGTCCAGATCCAAAGCTCCACCACACACACACACACACACACACACACACACACACACACACACACACACACACACACACACACACACACACAGGCTGATGACCATTGAAGTTAACTACTTCAGATCAGATGTTCTCATGTAGTTGTAGTTCAGCACATATGTTTGTTGGTAAGTCACTGGACAAAAATATGGCAGCAATAATACAGCTAGTATGACAACTCAGTCCCTAACTGTTTCAAAATATTCTGACCATACAATGGTAATAAGCATGTGCAATATAGAAGAAAAACACTTTTTAAAGCTTATCAAAAGTAATAAATATGGGTAATAAACACTCAAGCGGTGGAAATAAGTTAGTTACTCAGATGAATCATACTTGCATACATTTTACTGAGAGCTGTACACCACGCCGGAGAAAATAACTAGTTGATATCTGCTGCAGCAATACTTTGATGGAATTTTAAAAGGTTAGGTTTATGGGGGAGTGGTTCATCACGTTATATGCAGGCATTCATGAACCCCTGATTAAAAGGAGAGCTGTCACAACCGTTCTAAGTTAATTTCTTCTGAAGGCTCCAAATCTGGATAGGAAATAGAAAATACATCCCTGGGATTCCACCCGTGTCCCTGCCGGACAGGGGCATTGGGTGCTGCTTTGTCTGTGCATGGGCTAAACTCTTGGCTAGGCTTATAAAGGCCTCAGGGCCAATATAGCCTAGTAACATCGTATGATCCTATAAAAGGTAAAGTTCTAATAGGAGAGCAGACATATGTTAAAAATGGCTTGAACAACAGTTTTTAAAGACTTCTCTCCAGGCAACAAGTTGGTTCTATGAACTGCACACCTCCACCTGCAACATGCATTACCATTTAATGCTGCACTATGAAGGGGGTTATCCAATCAATTGCCCAATATACTCCTTATACCTGGCACAAATAAGGAATAAATGTGTCGGCAATCAGTGCAACTATTCTTTAGCTAGACATGCAAAAAAAAAAAAAAAATACACCTCACGTGATTTAAATTACCACAGCAAGAACAACTTCTCTTAGTATTTGCAAAGTCTGGGATAATGACATGGTGGTGGTGGGGGGTGACAAGTTCCCTTTTTCATTAGTTGATCTAACGCAAATTAAATACTGATGCATCAGTTCCTGTGATTTACTCACACAGCATATGAGGCAACTTTCTCAATGAAGTACAATGTGGTGAAAGAAAATTCTAATAAATGTATCTACAGTGACAGCCATGAAAACAAATTTAACATTCTGAGCTCTGGACTGGTTAGGTTTTCTAAGTATCTTAAGCTTGAATTACACAATTTATTTAAATGAACATTACATATAGAGGTTCTTCCTACGGTTATACTATTTTTGCAAACCTGAACAATTTATAACAAGCACCTTTCTAAGGCCAGGACTGACTGTTTAGGGTCCCATACACAAAAGGAGCAGCAGTGGAACATAGAAATATGACTTTCTACCAATTTAACATTTTCACAGACATTCCATGGAATGAGTTTTTTAAGGATGCACTTACTTTCATGACTATTAAAGCAATGCAGTTTTAATTTTGTACAGTGTTTTTGCTTGAAATGTAACAACGTACTGACAGAAAATGCAGTGTAACTGCTTTCCTTCAAGTACTTCTTTACTAAAGCAAGCTTAAACGTGTTTCAACTTCCCTTTCAGAGCTCACAGGAGTGCATTCTGACATCACTACGTACTGGTTACATGTCATTACGCAGCACAAGTTCAATTTCCTTTGATATATTATATACCGAAATCTTTGTGCAGGTCAAAATGTTTGCTAATGGGAAATTATAGCAGACATTCAAAATCTGCACTAAAACCTTGGTTCTGTACAGCTATTAAAACAATGCTTAAAAAACACTACTACCGAATTCTGTACAGATTATCTGAATGCAGACAAAAACATTTCTGGGTAAAACAGTTAATTTGTTTTGGGAACGGTTTCAGGTACCAACACAGTGAGACTAGGAGCCAAGGTCAGTCAGTTGAAAATGTACTGCAAATTTCTAAAAATCTACCAAGTGTTATACAAATTGCACTGCTTCTCAATTTTAAACAAATGGAAATGTACCAAGTACAATAAATTCTGAGTTACACATAGTTAAAACATTTTTGGTTAGTTGAACTGAACACACTGATGATCACTTCAGAAGAAACCCTTTAAAACAGCAGTGCAAATCTCAGACTTGTTTGGAAAATGAAGTTAATGAATCTGTACTGAAAATGTGGCTTGGACACTATTTGCCAGTGTACTGGACTGGGAATAGGTAAAAACAAAAATGTGGCCTGAACACTGCTTGTCGGTGTGCTTGACTGAGAAAAGATAGGGACAAGCAATGTCAAGTCTTCACACACTTCTCTTGGTCATACAGCTGCTTTGTGTTTCCCTCCACAACAGTTGCACATCACTCCACAGTGATGGCATGCTCGCAATGGCAAGTAACAGCACATTCCTGGAGCTACAAAAGAGAGGGCAATAAGAGCCATCCACCTAAGACAAAACTTTTCATCACTGGTATCACAGGAGCAAGGGTCTGAATAGTCTCCTTCTGGGTCAGACATACAATGATAAAGCATGGTGTCTGCGCACCACATGCAAGTTGCTCGATGGATGCATGTTCGAATTGGGTCTGGGGCATCCTGACACTGACCCCGTCCATTCTCCTCGTGATTGAACATATCTCTACAGTATACACATCTTGATCTTTCTCCATCTTCCTTCCGCCTCCTCCCTGTCACTGACATTGACGGCTGAGTCACTACAGCAGGACTTTTCAAGCCCTGTTCAAAACTTTCAATAGAAGGATAACTGTAGTCATGCTTTAAGGCATCACGTTTGGCAATATGCACATATGAGTCTCCTTCATCTTGGTCATTGCACTTCAAATTTCCAGGTGTATGTCTGTAGTCTTCATAACCAAGTTGCCAAGTTTTTTCTCTGGGATTAATACGGACAATTTCATCGTCATCATCTTGATAGCTTACATGATGGTAACTTTTCACCACAGGCTAAAAAGGAGGATGGAGGAGAGAAAAAGAACAGGTAAGAAACCTTTACAAAAATATTTTCAGTTAAGAGGCAATACCATCAAAGCTGACAAAATGTTAGGGCATACAAACAGTAATTTTTGTATAAAACAGATGTCTACTAGTTGATATACTGAATGTCGTGTGATGGGTAATACTTTTCCACCATTCAAAATCTGGCAAAATCTCTTGGGACTCGGGAAGGGCTGTGTAGCCATGCAAATACAGTTTGTAATATAATGCAATGTCTACAAGTCATTTTTTGCTTGCCAGTTCATGAACTTGCCTCTATCAAGTATGTTCTTGCAAATCAAGAAAACTGCACTGTGGATCTGCATCCTCCACCACTAAGTCAGTGGTAACACTTAGTACTTACAGCACTAGATCTTCAAGAGGAGGTCACTGTTACACACAATTCTAGCAAGTGAATTTAACGAAGCTACAAGTCTCTTTTTCAGGACAGAAATTGTCAAAGTTGTAGCATGTTCCTTGTGATGAACAAAAAAGGTCTCTCACATGCTAGGTACTGAAGCAAGGTGCTCCGTTACACTTTTAACATTGTACTACTTCCTGCTCGATTCTTCAAGCCAGAAAGTACAGTTGTGTACATTTACCATAAATGTAGATGTTCAAGTGTATTCACTGCTGCAGTCATCACACTTGGGTTATCTACCTGCAGGTAGCCCTCAATTGGCCCGAATACCAGAGACTTAATATTTCTGCATTGGATGTTGTCGCTCCAGGACTGACGTCAGGGGGTATAAAAACAGGCAGCCGATGCCATTACATCAGTTTTTCTTGCCCCAAATGTCAGGAGCCCCCCCCCCCCCAAATAGGGAGCTAGGTTATGGTGGAGAAAACACCAATAAAAAGTAAATTCCAATACCAATACCCCCAGAAGGGGTTAGTAATAGCCATAGATAGGGGGCTGGAGGGAGAGAAAACCAGGGGGCTGGAGGGAGAGAAACCAGGACTGCGACAGTGAATACACTCGAACATCTACATTTATGGTAAGTGTACACAACTGTACTATGTTCTTCGTGTTTCACTGTTGCAGTCATCACACTTGGGTGGATTCCCAAAGCTGAAGGATGGAGGCAGTCAAGAAGAGTTAGGGCTGGCTAGTATGCCTTGCAGGATTGCTGAAGTAAATCCTGCCCTGGATTTGGAAAAGATAGGCAGGTGGTGAAAGTGTGTACAGAACTCCAGCAAGCAGCCACCAGGATATCTCTGGTAGGGACTCCCATGAGAAATGCTGTAGAGGTATAAATTGCCCTAGTGGAACATGTTCTGACCCCCCGAGTGGTTGGTTTACCATGGTGCTTGTAGCAGAAATGGATGCAGTGTGCTATCCATTTGGAAATGGTTTGTTTTGAAATGGCCTTGCCCTCTGCCCCTGTTGCAAAGCTGACTAGTAACTGGTCAGATTTTCTGAAGGGCTTGGTCCTATCAAGGTAGGATCTGAGCTGCCTGTGCATGTCCAAGGAGTACAGGATCCTTTTCCCTTTATTTTGAGGATTAGGGAAGAAGGCTGGCAAAGGGATGGCTTGATTAAGAGTCACGCTGGACACCACTTGGGCAAAAAGGAAGGGTTAAGTCCTGAGGGAAACCCTGTCAGCATGGAAAATAATGAAGGGTTCCCAAAGCCATGAATGCTTGTAGCTCAGACACTCTTCTAGCTGAAATGATGGCTAGAAGCAAGGCTGTTTTCCAAGAGAGGAATTTTAACTCTGCTGATGCAGCAGGTTCAAATGGGGGAAGCGTGAGCTTTTCCAGTACAAAGTTAAGGTTAAGAGCAGGGGTGGGTGCTCTCCTTGGTGGCCTTAGGTTGTTTGCCTCTCTCAGGAACTGTTTGATAAGAGGGTGCGAGAATGGAGGTGACTCAGTGTTGTAATGAGCAGAAATGGCTGAGGGAGAAGGACAGGCCTTTGTGGAGTAGATTTGCTAGGTAATCCAGGATAAAAGGCAGAGACGGCAGTGTTGTGTCCTCTCCTTTAGAGTGAATCCATGAGCAGAACCTTTTCCACTTATCAGCACAGGATTTTCTTGTACTGGGTCTTCTGGTTTCAAGAACTACGTCCAGCACCTGTGTGCTTAAGGTTGCTGGGGGAGAATTCAAGGAATAAGCCAGGCTGCAAGATTCAGGGTTTGCAGTTGTGGATGCAGAATCTGTCCCTCCTACTGAGAAAGGAGGGTTGGATTCTGGTGTAGGTGTCAGGCTGCACAGGAGTGGGTACCAGTGCTGGCGTGGCCAGTCAGGGGCAATCAGAATTGTCCTTGGTCTGTTCTGCTTTATCTTGAGTAAAGCTCTTGAAAGGAGGGGCAGTGGGGAAAAGGCATAAATTGAGAGTTTTACCCACTGAAAAGATAGTGCATCCACTTTCCAGGCCCTGCTGTGAGGATTCCTGGTGCAGAATTTGCTGTGCTGGTGGTTGTAGAGGGAGGCAGAGAGATCCACCTCTGGGGTCCCCTATTTCTGAATCAGAAGGTTGAAGGTGCTGTGCTCCAATTGCCACTCGTGTGGATCTAGGAGATTTCGGCTCAAGTCATCTGCCAGCAAGTTTTCGCAGGAATTGAGCTTGCGGATGGACTTGAATGTCCAAGGCCGTGTTCCACAGGGCCATGGCTAGCCTGCAGAGTGGATAGGAATGGGTTCCCCCATGCTTGATGATGTACCACATAACTGTGGTGGTGTATGTTTTTATTAGCAGTTGTCCTGGAAAGATTAGGGATCTGAAAGCTGTCAGGGCATTCTGTACAGCTAACATCTCTTTGTGGTTGATGTGCAGATGAATCTGACTTGGGCTCCAGTGGCCCTGAATACATTTTCCATCCATGTATGCCCCCTAGGCATAGTCTGATGCATCTGGTTAGGGTCTGGGCAGCTTGGGGTTGAGTAAATGGCAGTCCCTTGTTGTGGTTACATGCTTCTGCCCACCAGAGGAACTCTGTCCTTAGACAGGGTATGATAGTAATGTTTCCAAGTCCTGAGAAAATTGGCACCAAATACTTTTTAAGTACCACTGGAGTTTCCTTGTATGCAGTCTTGCATATGGAATCAGCAGTATACAGAGGCCACGAACCCTAGGGCTTGCAGTATTTTTCTTGCAGATAGCTGGGTTCTGGTGGCCATTTGTTTGAAATAGTCTGTCAAGACAGACTTGTTTTTCTGAGGTGAGAAATGCCATCTGGGAAATTGTGTCCAAGCTTGCTCCCAGGAAAACAATATTTTGACTGGGTACCAGTTTTGATTTCTTTTCGTTGATGGTGTACACCCCAAGGAAGTGAGGTGTTTTTTCACAAATGTCAGGTGCTGCAGAAGAAATTCCTGACTGTCCACCTGAATCAGGCAGTCGTCCAAGTACGGGTAAATTTGGATATTTCTCTGTCTGCAGTATGCAATGGCTGGAGCCAGCATTTTGTGAATACTCTGGACGCAGTAGATAAGCCAAAGGGAAGTGCAGAGAAATGATAATGCATAGACCCTGCCCTGAAACGGAGACACTTCCTGCACGATTCCCTTATGGGGATATGCAGACAGGCTTCCTTTAAGTCTAAGGTGACTAACCAGGCATCCTTGGCTAGCATAGGAAGAAGCTGTTGCAGGGTAAGCATTTTGAATTTTAGTACCACCAGGAAGGTGTTGAGAATGGAAAGATCCAGGATTGGGCACTGTGAAGATTGGGGGAAGATGGGCGAAGGCTGCCAGCCTAGTCAAATAGAATTTGATACATAATTCTATCATTTTGTATATATGAATGTAAAATACAGGCTTGTGTTCTTAAATTAAAGAAAACAGTGTAAAATGTGAACTTCAAGATTGTTGCAACATTGCCATGTGCTGTAAGTAAAACTAAGCCAAGCATTTCAAATGTCCTTTGAAGTTAAAATTATCTAAATAGTGGTGCTGAAGCGACTGTCTTCTCAGGGGAAGGGGGAATCTGTATACTGGGACAAAGTGTTACTATACAGAGAGTGGACCCCTGAGGGAGGGATAGAAGGTGAGAGAGTACAGCAGTTGGTAGTGCCTAGAGCTTACAGTCTGGCACTTCTAGCCATAGCCCATAATATTCCCTTTGCAGGTTATATGGGCATAAAACGTACAAAAAGGCATATTATGCAAAACTTCTATTGGCCTGGAATTTCCAAAGATGTAACAGGGTACTGCAGGACCTGAGCGCAGTACCAAAAGGTAGGCAAGGCAGGAGAAGACAATGTGAGAGCTCCTTTGATGCTTTTGCCTGTGATTGAGGAGCCATTTCAGAGGGTAGCTATGGATATTGTGGGTCCTCCGAGTACCCCAAATTCCACAGGGGAAAAGTATATCCTAGTAGTATTGGATTATGCTACACAATACCCTGAGGCAGTGACTTTGTCTTCCACTGAGGCAGTGAAGGTGGCAAATGCTTTGCTAGAGATTTTCAGCAGGGGTAGGTTTCCCAAAAGATATACTGACTGACCGAGGTGCCAATTTCATGTCAGACCTGCTGGCTTGTCTGTGGAAGTCCTGTGGGGTGAAGCACATGAATACCACCCCTACCATCCCCAGACTATTGGCCTTGTTAAGAGGTTAAACTCTACAATCAAGTCCATGCTACGGGCATTTGCAGATCAGTTTACGAGGGAGTGGGACAAATATTTGCCCCAACTGTTTGCTTACAGAGAGTTTCTCCAGGAATCCACAGGTTTTTCACCCTTTGAGTTGCTGTATGGGCATAAGGTGAGGGGGGCTTCTAGATTTAATTCGAGATGAGTGGGAAGGTGAGTGAGAGTCTCATAAGGAGTCTGTTGTGGCATATGTCCTAAATTTCAGGACAAGGCTCAGGGAACTCATGGGCTTGGCCCAGGAGAACCTGGCAAACGCCCAACAACAGAAAAAGGTGTGGCATGACAGGAATGCTCGAGCTAGAGAGTATGCTGTGGGGCAGCAGGTAATGGTTCTCATTCCTGTCACACAGAACAAGCTGCAAGCAGCTTGGGAGGGACCCTACAAGGTGGTAAGAAAGGTAAGTGATGTTAATTACATGGTGGAAGTGCTACGCAGACGGCAGGGGCACAAATTGTACCATTTTAACATGATGAAACCTTACCATGATAGGGAAGCCCTTGTGCTAAGAATTTGCAGTGGACTGCAGGAGGAGTCTGAGGGAGATCTGGGGGCTGACCTCCTCAGTGAGGCTCAGGCCGACACCACAGTGGAAAGTATAGCAATGTCCCAGCAGCTATCTCCTATCCAGGTTTGAGAAATCTGAGCAGTGTTGAAGGAATTTGGGGACATGTTCACTGGTAAACCAGGGTGCACCCACTTGGTGCAGCACCAGGTGGATACAGGACCCCAAAGGCCCATTAGGCAGGCCCATTATAGGGTGCCTGAGAGAGTCAAACAGACCTTGGATAAGGAGGTACAGGAGATGTTGGAACTAGGGGTGATTCAAGAGTCCAACAGTCCCTGGGCCTTACCAGTGGTGCTGGTGCCAAAGGAGGATGGCAGCACCAGGTTCGGATTACAGGAAATTAAATAGTCACACAGAGTTGGATGCTTACCCCATGCCTAGGACAGATGAGACCCTAGAGCAGCTGGGTGAGGCTAAGTATCTTACAACCATTGATCTTATCAAGGGTTACTGGCAGGTGCCCTTGACTCCCAGTGCTAAAGAGAAGTCAGCCTTTGTGACTACTTTTGGCTTGTATGAGTTCACAAAGATGCCCTTTGGGATAAAGAATGCCACAGCAACTTTCCAGAGGCTGGTGGATAATATCCTAGCAGGAGGGTTTGCCCTTGCTTACCTAGATGATATTGCCATCTACAGCCATTCCTGGCCAGAGCACCTTCAGCAGGTCAAGGAGGTGCTGGGCAGACTACAGCGGGCAGGGTTGACCATTAAGCCGAGCAAATGTCAGGTGGGTATTGCAGAGGTCTCCTACCTAGGACATAGAGTGGGGAGTCGTAAGATAAGGCCAGAACCTGCCAAAGTAGAAGTTATTCAGGCATGGCCTGCACCTGTTACTAAAAAGCAGGTGAGGGCATTCTTAGGGACAGCAGGTTACTACAGAAAGTTCGCCCCCAGTTATAGTACCATAGCTGCTCCCCTCACAGACCTGACAAGGCAGAACAGGACAAATAAGGTAGTGTGGACTCCAGCATGTAAGAAGGCATTTCACAAGCTTAACGAAGCTTTGGGAGGACACCCTGTGTTAGCCAGTCCAGATTATAGCAAAGAATTTGTTGTGAAAGTGAATGCTTTGAACCATGGGGTGGGGGCTGTATTTAGCCATATTTCTTCAGAGGGGGAAGAGCACCCAGTGATTTATCTCAGTCGTAGGCTCCAATCCAGGGAAGAATGCTATGCAGCTGTAGAAAAGGAATGTCTAGCTATAGTGTGGGCTTTGCAGAAACTTCAGCCTTATCTGTATGGAAGAAAATTCACTGTAATGACAGATCAGAACCCTCTAACATGGTTAAACAGAGCCAGTCAGCAAAATGCCTAGTTGCTAAGATGGAGCCTGGGGTTGCAAGCATACATGTCAGTTGCAGCACCGCAGTGGGATTAGCAATGCCAATGCAGATGGGCTCTCAAGACAAGGAATGGGATGAGGTTACCCCTCAGATAGACCTAACCCTCTCAAGCGCGTTTCTCAAGGGTCACTTGAAAAACTAGCTTGAGTTCTCCAGGGGGGAAGAGATGTGAAGATTGGGGGAAGATGGGCGAAGGCTGCCAGCCTAGTCAAATAGAATTTGATACATAATTCTATCATTTTGTATATATAAATGTACAATACAGGCTTGTGTTCTTAAATTAAAGAAAACAGTGTAAAATGTGAACTTCAAGATTGTTGCAACATTGTCATCTGCTGTAAGTAAAACTAAGCCAAGCATTTCAAATGTCCTTTGAAGTTAAAATTATCTAAATAGTGGTGCTGAAGCGACTGGCTGAACACATTATTTCTATTGTCTAAACTTAAGGAATGATTGCTAGAGTGTACATGTGAAATGTCTTTTATTGTTGTAGTTTCCAGAGTAGGTGTTAGATTGCTAAATAATGCAGTTTGTTGGCCTGGGAACTTCAGACTTAGCGTCAAAATGATGTAATGTGTATACTGGGAATACCTAAGTGTCAAAATGATGTAATTTGGGAGTTGAGTTTAAAAACTATTGTAGAGTGAGAGACTGAGCATTTTGATCTTGATATCCCACTTATCAGCAGTCTGCCTGTTGTCTTATGTAAGTAGTGTCTTAGAAATATGTTTTCTTGTAGTAATAGCTAGGAACTTAGAAGAAAGTTAGACGTGTTTTTCTGTTATATCAGAACTTTCCTACTGTATTGTCTTAAGTTTCTGTGTGATCTCTGAACTCTTAAGATATCACTGTGTAGTACAATTTTCTTGTGTTTTAATTATTTATTATTAAATATTTTTAAACCCTTTATACGTGGCTGGTTTGTGTAGAGATAAGCTCTAGAGTACCTTGTATATTTATAGAGTTTATTGTAATAAGTCACTCTAATAAGCCTTAGACTGAATAGTCACATTACCAATTGGATAATAAGCACAGTAATAATTGGACACCCTTTTAAGGGCCTTTGGGTAGCTGATAAGTATTAGCTGGTGGTGGCAGAAATTACTACCGTAAAGGTGCACAGCTGGAGAATCTGTGTCAGGCTTTCCCAGGAGTGCCTGTGAAGTTGTATAAATACTTATCTCAAAGTGTGTGTTGTGTGTGATCTACCTGGGCAGGGACATGAAGCACTGGTGGGACAGAGAAGGTACTGGAGGTTAGCTTGACAGCTAGGCTGAGAACTGGACCCTATAGCTGTGCCAGTGGGGAGTCTTATTGGGGACCTGGTGAGCAAGGGAGCAACAAGCCCCAGACTGTGACCTCTGTGTGCACTTAAGGGAAATTGTACTTTACTGTGTGTATTTGTTATCCTTTCCTCTTATATGAGACGCCCTCCCTGGTGTTAGTGGTGAGGATTGAGGCTCCTTGACTGCTGGGCCAGGGCACGGTCATCACAGGCACCAAGAGCTCTCTTTCCTGGGTACCAGGAAGAGTCTGGAGTAGAATCCTTGACCCCCCCTGTTCTACTGGAACCGGCTGAATAGCTCTGACATTGAGTAGGGAAAGTACTTGGTTTTGAGCCTCTGCCCACTGGTTTGGAGGAATGTCTGGAAACCCGCTTGGGGGTGGCAGTGAATGGAAATAAAATTTGTACTCCTGGGATACAATGTTGAGGACCCACCAATCCTGAGTGATGGACATCCAGTACTTCTGCATGAAAGGCAAGTTTTCCTCCTAGGGGCACAAGAAATTGGGCAGGGCTGGGGATTGGAGTAAAGAAGTCATTGTGAGCTTTTTCCGTAAGGAGGTAGCTTACCACTCCCTGCTTTAAGAGTGGGGGCACTCCATTGCTTAGATCTCTGCATACCCTGAGACTGTAGTCTGGGTGGTCTGTTTCCCCTAGGTGTGGTTTGAGAAGGCCTGGAGGGGGCTGGAAAGGACCAGTGTTTGGAAGGGCAATGCCTACTGAATCTAAGGGGTTGCACTTGTAAGAATTCTTTGTCATCATAGATTTATCTTTTTCTTCCATCTTTTTAAGAACCACTTCTGCTTTGGTGGTACCATACAAACAGTCCTTATTCAAAGGAGCATCTGGTAACTTTGATTTGACATGGTCTGGCAAGGTCTGCTCCTTCAGCCAAGCATGTCTTTTCAGTATAGAGCCAGTGACAACTGCCCGGCAAGATGCTTCTAGGGCATCAAAGCCACACTGCAAAGTATGCTTGCTGACTTGGCTTGCCGAGTGCATAAGCTCCTGCAATTCTTTATTTTCTGCACAGTCTGAAAATGTTGCCACTTTTTGTTTAATAAGTTCCATAACATGTAGCTGGTACTTCAGCATGTGAAACTAACAATTCAATGCCCTAACAGCAAGAGTTGCAGAGGTATATACCTTCTTACCCCATCTGTCCAAAGCTGTGGAATCCCTGTCCAAAGGGGTGGGATTATTGGCTGTAGTAACCTTGATACCTTTAGATCCCTGGGAAATGATCTCTGGGTCAGCAGTAGGATTCTTGAAAATAAATTTGTGAGCATCAGGTACTCTGTAGTACCTGTCTGGTTTCCTAGTGACAGTAAGTTAAGTGTCAGGAGTAAGACTGGATTCCATAAAAACATCATCCACAACATCCAGAACAGGGAGTACTGCTAAGGGCCTGTGTTGAGGCAACTCTAGAAATTCTCTGAGTCTCTTTTTGGACTGAGGATAGTCTTGGCATTCCCAGTGGAAATGCTCTCGTAAGATATGCAAGGTTTCAACAAAAGAAAAATCCTCTGGAGGGGAAGCAGACGGAATGGATTCCTCTGCATCTGAATCCTCATAAGCAGATAAAGGCATGTCTTCATAATCAGAAATTTCAGTCTCATCGGACTGCTGGTCTGTAGAAGCTGAAGGGGACTGGACTCTTGTCTCTTAGCAGGGGAAGTCTGACTTACCCTAATCAGCATAATAAGGTCTTCAGCCATTCTAAGCATTTGTTTTGGTGGCATGGGAGGAGGTGCATGCACTTTGGTAGTCGGTTTTCTAGGTGTAGTGTGTACTCTGGGTCTAAGAAACTCAGTAGTTTTGGTTAAAGTCGTCAGAGTTGAACATCGGTTGAGCAAATAACTGCCTCAGAAGCTGGTGCCTGCTCAGCAGCTCCGGACACATCCAAGGTAGAGACATCCGCATGTTCCATAGTCGAAAAGTCTCGTGACATACCGGACTCTGCATGGGTCTCAGTAGAGGCCTGCGAATCTACTGAAGTGGGCATCAGGGGCTGCGAAAGCACTTCACTGAGTACCGGTGGACTGGCGAGCGGAAGCATTGCTGGCAGTTTTGGACCTATGCGGTCTGTCTTTATCTCTGCGTTTTTTCGGAATATCGGTAGTCGGATGGCTTACCGAAGCCATTTCAGAATACGGAGTTCGAGAGAGAAAGAATTTAGCGACAAAGAGCCCAATGACAAATTGTCCAGGTGTTAAATAAGGCACAAAACCAACAGCAAGGGACGCTGTGGTCTGGGCCTAAACAGGTGATGCAGTAAGAATGAAAATCTCTGTGAGGTATTTGCTTTCCACAGGCAAGACAACTCAACTTTTTCTGACATCGGTTAGAGCAAGAAAAACGGATCCCCAATGGGGTACTTAGCTTTAGAACACTTCAGGATTATTAAATTTGTAAACGAAAATTCAGGGTAGCAGCCAACCGGCACTTGCGAACTGCTTCTGCTTCGGGCTCTTCGGCAAGAAAGACTAATGTAATGGCATCGGCTATCTGTTTTTTAAACCCCTGATGACCTGACGTCAGTCCTGGAGTGACAGCATCTTACGCAGAAATACTAAGTCTCTGGTATTCAGGCCAACTGAGGGCTACCTGCAGGCAGATCAAGTACAGCTGTGTACACTTACCATAAATGTAGATGTTCGAGTGTATTCACTGTTGCAGTCATCACATTTGGGTTACCTGCTTGCAGTAGCCCTCAGTCAGCCTGATTAACAAAGTCTTGGGTTCTGCGTCGGTTGCTGTCCCTTCTTTGACGTCAGGTTGTCAGGGGTATAAAACATGCAGCAGATGCCATTACATCAGTTTTTCTTGCCCCAGATGTCAGATGCCCCGCTAATGGGAAGCAATTAAATCTATAAATATTCAAGGTTATACCTCAAACAAAAAAGCAAATACACCAAAAAGCTTTTGAGCATAATAAAGGAGAGTAGAGATATAGCCAAAAGAAGTAAGGGGGCCGGAGGGAGGGTAACCAGGACTGCAACAGTGAATACACTCGAACATCTACATTTATGGTAAGTGTAGACAACTGTACTATGCTCTTCGTGTTTCACTGTTGCAGTCATCACATTTGGGTAGATTCCCAAAGCTAAGGATGGGAGGAGGAAATTAGATAGCATTAAGACCAGCTATAAGGCCCTGCAAGACTGTAGTGGCAAAGCCAGCTCTAGATTTAGAGAAAATTGTCAGATGGTAATGCTTGGTAAAAGCATGTACAGAACTCCAGGTAGCAGCTTCTAGGATGTCACTGGTAGGGACGCCTCTGAAAAAGGCTGTAGAGGTAGATGCAGCCCTGGTTGAGTGGGGTCTGATCCCCTGTGGGATAGGTTTTCCATGGTGCTTGTAGCAGAAATGAATGCAATGGCCTATCCATTTGGAAATGGTTTGCTTTGAAATAGCCTTCCCTTCTGCCCCTACAGCAAAATGCCACCAGCAGTTGTTCAGATTTCCTTTGAGATTTAGCCCTGTCCAAGTAGAATCTAAGTTGTCTGTGCACATCTAATGACTGCAATATCCGTTTCCCTTTGTTCTGTGGATTAGGAAAGAAGGTTGGCAAATGAATGGACTGATTAAGGGCCACACTGGATACCACCTTGGGCATGAAGGGGGGATTGGTCCTGAGGGACACCCTGTTCGCATGAAAGATGATGAAAGGCTCCACTGCCATAAGGGCCTGTAATTCAAATACCCTTCTTGCTGAAGTGATTGCTAAAAAGAAAGCCATTTTCCAAGAAAGGAATTTTAAGTGTGCAGTAGCAGCTGGCTTGAAAGGGGGGAAGAGTAAGTTTCTCCAATACAACGTTAAGGTCCCAGGCTGGAGTTGGAGCTCTCCTGGGTGGTCGTAAATTTATGGCTCCTCTGAGGAACTGCTTGAACAGTGGATGAGAGAAGAGGGGAGGTTCTGTGTTATAATGAGCTGAAATGGCTGAGGCGTGAATTTTGATGGATTAGAAAGACAGGCCCTTGTGAAGCATCTCAGTTAAGTATTGTAATATCTGAGGTAAACTGGGCACTGCTGTGCTCATCCCTTGAGATGGTTCCAGGCACAGAATCTTCTCCATTTTTCAGCATAAGATTTTCTAGTACTAGGCCTCCGTGCCTCTAAAATAATATCCATCACTGGTTTACTGAAGGATGGTAAAGGAGAGATTAGGTAATTAGCCAGGCTGCTTCAGTGTTTGAAGGTGAGGGTGCAGAATCTGGTTTGCCTGTTGAGACAATAGGGTAGGAGTCTGAGGCAGGTGCCATGGGGCCAACAGTGACACATTGCACAAGTGGTACCAGTGTTGGCATGGCCCATCCGGTGCAATCAAAATCGTCCTTGGTTTGTCTTGTTTGATCTTTAGTAGTACTTTGGAGAGCAGAGGTAGAGGAGGAAAGGCATAAACTGATAGGTTTTTCCAGCTGAAGGACAGAGCACCCACTTTCCAAGCTTGTTTGTGTGGAGTCCTTGTGCAAAATCTGTCCGATTGATAGTTCTGGGGGGATGCAAATGGGTCTATATCTGGGCTCCCCCATTTGCCTGTCAACATGTTGAAAATCCTTGGTTCCAGTTTCCACTTGTGTGGGTCCATGAGGTTTCTGCTTAGTTCATCTGCCAGTGTGTTTAGTTTTCCTGGCAGGAATTGAGCTTGTACATGCACTTGGTAGCTCAGGGCTGTGTTCTACAATGCTATAGCTAGTCTGTAGAGGGGTAAGAATGTGTGGCCCCCTGCTTGTTTATGTACCACATAACAGTGGTGTTGTCCGTCTTTACCATTAATTTTCCTGGAAGAATGTGGTCCTTGAAGGCTGTCAGAGTATTCTGTACAGCTAACATTTCTTTTTGATTGACATGCAGATGCATTTGACTTGGGTTCCATTTGTCTTGAATGCACTTCCCTGCCAGGTGAGCCCCCCATGCATAGTCTGATGCATCTGTTGTTAGGGTTTGGTTGGCAGGGAGTAGTGTGAATGGTAGTCCCTTGTTTTGGTGGCAGGACTCTGCCCACTAAAGGAACTCTAGGTGTAGGCAAGGTATGATAGGAATCTGTTGACACTATAGGCTTTTTAGATACCACTGTAGTTTCCTCATATGCAGTCTTGCATATGGAATTAGAAGAATGCAGGAGGCCATGAACCCCAAAGGCTTGTAGTATTTGCCTTGCAGATAGCAGGGATTTTGTGGCCACTTGTTTGAAGTAGGCTGTCAAAAGAATTTGTTTCTCTGGCGTAAGGAAAGCCATCTGGGAAGTTGTATTCAAGCTTGCTCCCAGGAATATAATTTGACAGGGTACCAGGTGTGATTTATTTTCATTTATGGTGTACCCCAGACAAGTTAGCACCCTTGGTACAAAGGCCAGATGCTTTATAAGTATGTCCTGGCTTTCTGCCTGAATTAGACAATCGTCCAGATATGGGTATATTTGAATATTTCTTTGCCTGCAAAATGCAATGACTGGAGATGCACTTTGTGAATACACTGGGCGCAGTAGATAAGCCAAAGGGCAGTGCAGAAAACTGATAGTGTATGTAGCCTGCTTTGAAGCGTAGGTATCTTCTGCAAGATTCCCTAACTGGGATGTGCAGGTATGCTTCCTTTAAATCTAGTGTTGCCAACCAGGCATCTTTGCCTAGCATAGGGAGCAACTGGTGAAGAGTCAGCATCTTGACTTTTGGAATCACTAGAAAGGTGTTTAAAGTAGACAGGTCCAGGATAGGACGCCATGAATTATCTTTTCTGGGTACCAGGAAAAGTCTAGAGTAGAAACCTTGTTCCTTTTCCTCTTCTGGTACCAAATGAATAGCCCCCATGCTTGAGAGAGAGGATGCTTGCTTTTGGGCCTCTGCCCACTGATTTGGGGGTAGATCTGGCCACCTGCTTGGTGTTGGTAATGTGTGGAAGTGAAATCTGTATCCTTGGGACACTATTTAAAACCCATTTGTCCTGGGTAATGAGTTCCCAGTTCTTTGCATGAAGAGCAATCTTTCCCCCCAAAGGGGCAATCAGTTGGGAAGTGCTTGGCAGTTTTAAAAATAAGTCACTGAGACAGTTTACCATAGGGGGGAGTTTTATTACACCCAGATTTGGAAGTGGAGGCCCCCCACTGCTTAGTCCTGTGCATACCCTGGGACTGAAGCCTGGGAGCTCTGCTGGCTCTGGGTTTGGACTGAGAAGGTCTGGAAGAGGCAGGAAAGAACCAATTCCTGGAAAGCCAATGCCTACTAAACCATGGAGATTGTACTTGTAAAAAATCTATAACAGTTTGCATAGATTTAGCTTTTTCCTCCATTTTTTTTTAAGAACTTCTTCTGCTTTGTTGCCAAACAGGCGGTCCTGGTTTAAGGGAGCATCCAGTAATTTCGCTTTAACATGATCTGGCAAGTATTGCTCCTTAAGCCAAGCATGCCTTCTAAGTACAGACCCAGTTACAGCAGCCCTGCAAGATGCCTCTAGTGAATCAAAACCACATTGCAAATTATGTTTTCCAACTTGTTCAGCTGAATGCAGTAAATCCTTATTTTCAGCACAATCAGGAATCAACATCAGTTTCTGTTTAAGCAATCCAATAATATACTGCTGATGTTTTAACATATGAAACCGCAGTTTAAGGCTCTAATGGCCAAAGTTGCAGAAGTGTACACCTTCTTAACCCATCTATCCAGCACCCTGGAGTCTCTATCAGAGGGGGTAGGATTTTTGGCAGTAGCAGCTTTAATGCCCTTGGGCCCCTGAGAAATGATCTCAGGATCCACAGTAGGATTTTTAAAAAGGAACTTGTGAGAGTCAGGGACCCTGTAATATCTATCAGGTTTTCTGGGAGCAGGAGGTAAAGAGTCAGGGGCCAAGCTACATTTCAAAAAGTCATCATCAACAATGTCTAGTACAGGAGGTATGGCTAAAGGCCTGTGCTGGGGCAAGAGTAAGAAATCCCTAAGCCTCTTTTTAGAATCAGAAAAATCCTGACTTTCCCACAAAAATGCTCCCTGAGGGTATGCAAGGTTTCACCAAGAGAGAAATCCTATGGGGGGGAAGCAGAGGGAATAGAGTCCTCAGCATCAGAATCCTCATAGGTAGATAAGGGTAAATTCCTGGTCATCAGAGGAAATAGAAAATTCAGAATCCTTATCAGAAGTATCATAAGCAAACTCAGTCCTGGGTCTCTAAGAGGGGAAAGGTTGGCTTTCCCTGATTAAAGTAATAAAGTCTTCAGCCATTCTTATTTGTTTTTAGGCATAGAGGCCTGGCCATGCGGTCTGGGCATCAGTTTTCTAGGCATGGTTTGAGTTTTAGGCCTTGAAGAAGAAGATGGCGTCAGTTTAATACCCAAGTCAGTAGGCCTGAATACACCCTCAGAAGCCGGTGCCTGCACAGCAGCTCCAGACCCATCCAAGGTAGACACATCCGCAGGTTCCACAGTTGAAGCATCTTGCAGCATACCGGACTCCGAATGGGTCTCAGTAGAGGCCTGCGAATCTGAAGTAGCGAGTATCAGGGACTGCGAAAGTGCCTCACTGAGTACCGGCGAACTGGCGACTGGCTTTGGAGAAGCGGTTTCGGCAGCTTTGGACCTTGGCGACCTGTCTGTGTATCTTTGCGTTTTTTCATAATGTCGGTAGTCGGGTGGCTTACTGAAGACATACCGGGACAACTAAACCGAGCACCAAAATATTTAGAAGCGTAATATACAGACGATGGATAGCTTGTGGTTTAAATAAGGCACAAAACCGACAGCAAGGTACGTCGTTGGTCAGGGCCTAGGCAAGGAATACATTACGAATGAAAATCTTTATGAGGTATTTGCTTTCCACAAGTAATGCAATTATTTATTTTTACTGACATTGGTTTAGAACAAGAAAAAGTTTCCACAACATGGTACTTAGCTTTTAGTTGAAGACTTCGGTTCTGAAACTCGAAAACGAAAATTTCAGGAGTCGGCCAACCGGCACTTGCGAACTGCTTCTACTTCGGGCACCGCACGGCAAGAAAGACTGATGCAATGGCGTCGGCTGCATGTTTTGTACCCCTGATGACCTGATGTCACGGAAGAAGGGGCAGCAACAGACGCAGGACCCAAGACTTTAATCAGGCCGACTGAGGGCTACTGCAAGCAGATAACCTAAATGTGATGACTGCAACAGTGAAACATGAAGAACATCCCAAGTGTGACGACTGCAACAGTGAAACAAGAACATCTGCCTGCAGGGATTAGTGCTTATGGTAGGGCAATAGGTTTGCCAGCATAATGTAAAATATCCATGCAAGTATTCTCAGAAAATAATCTGATCAAGAAAGTGTAAATAAGCAATGCAAAAGGTTATCAATTTGCCTAAAACACATATATGTCGAAGATATTTTCCTCCTTGGGGGAGAAAAAAAGACCTTAATGTGAAAAATTTTTACTGACACTTCAAAACAGAATCAAATGTAAGGCATCTGACAAGGCGATATGCATAACAATTGCCCAAAATACAGGACAGAGTGCAAATGATGCCCTTCTAATAAAAGCATTAGTCTCATTTACTTGTAATGCAAGTTAGTAAAATCTTCAGCATTAAGATATTGGAATAAAATGACATCAGCAAGCCTCTACGAATACACTGAAAAAGGCTCTGAGTATAATTACATCCAGCATCAGAGCAAAATTTAAAGCCAATATTACACTCCATTTCCTGATACGCAGGGAATAAAAAGTTCTTCAGTATATATATTTTTAATTGTACACTGGCTAGTTTAAGAATCTTAATACTTTCAAATTAACAGGTTTTAAGGAAGAGTTCATATGTATGACCATAAGCAAAGAAAAGTTGCTGCAATTAAAGTATCGCAGTAAATTTCTTGACAGTAGTTGTCAAAAATAACTGCCCAAGTCTTTATAAGAAAACACATGAATGAAATCTTCAAAAGTACACAAAGGGGTGTGGTGTTCCATCTAGCTATATAGAAGTAATGTCTCTACCATGCACTGCAGGGTACTGAACAAATGTGATGACCTCAGTAAAATTAGCCAAACTGACAAGTGCACTGAGTAGGTAAATTTGTAAGAGTACTTTCGAGGGAAGTTTAATCATCCCCAACAAAATTAATTAATTAAAAAAAATGACAGGAACATACACAGGTACCTGCGGTGGTCTGCAAGCACGTGTGTGTGCTAACATCAACCCCCTATTTTTTTTTTTTTTTTTTTTTTTACATGGGGTTAGGGTGTCACGGCAGCTGTTGCCACCTCTTTCAATTCATTGCCACTCCTACCTTCACTAACCATGTCTGACTGTCACAGGTCTTCTTTCAAGCAATCTACCCATTTCTCGGTAGCTGCCAGGGGACAAGTCTCTCTTCCTTTTAGCAGGGGAAGGCTGGCTTCCCCTAATCAGCATGATAAGGTCTTCCACCAGTCTAAGCATCTCTGATTGTGGCAAGGAAGCAGGCGCTTGAGTTTGGGTAGTTTGTTTTTTAGGTGCAGCTCGTACTCTGGGCCTTAGAAACTCGGTAGTTTTAGAAAGAACTGAAGACGCAAAAGAAGTCATCGGTTTGTGTCGAATATCAGTAGTACGAAGAACCTCAGAAGCCGGTGCCTGCACAGCGGCTCCGGACCCATACAAGGTACAGACCTCTGCAGGTTCTGTAGTCAGAGTCTCACAGAATACCAGACTTCGAATGGGTCTCTGTAGCGGCCTGCGAATACATCGAAGCGGGCATCTGGGGCTGTAAAAGCACCTCACTGAGTACTGGCGACTAGCTTAACGGAAACATCATCGGCAGTTTTGGACCTGTGTGGTCTGTCTGTCTTAATCCTTATGTTTTTATGGAAGATCGGTAGTCGGATGGTTTACCAAAGCCATTTCGGAATATGGAGATCGAGAGCGAAAGTATTTAGCTATAATAAGGGCCCGACAATGAATAGTTCGGGTGTTAAACTAAGCACAAAACCGGCAGCGAGGGACATTGTGGTCTGGGCCTAAACAGGTGACGCAGTAAGAATGGAAATCTTGGTGTGGTATTTGCTTTCCATAGGCGAGACAATTAACTTTTTCTGACATCGGTTAGAGCAAGAAAAAAAGGATCCCCCAACAGGGTACTTAGCTTTAGAAGACTTCAACTTCAATTTCAGAAACAAAAACTCAGGTAGAGGCCGACTGGCACTCATGTGAACTGCTTCTGCTTCGGGTTCCTCGGCAAGAAAAGACTGATTTAATGGCGTCAGCTGACCGGCACTCGTACGAACTGCTTCTGGCTCCTTGGCAAGAAAGACTGATGTAAAGGCGTCAGCTGCCTGTTTTTATACAACTTTCGACCTGACGTCAGTCCTGAAGCAACTGACGCAGAAATGCTAAGCCTCTGGTATTCAGGCAGACTGAGGGCTACCCCTGGCAGGATAACCCAAGCGTGATGACTGCAACAGTGAAACACGAAGAACATCTTTCATTCTTCTGATTTCAACCATTCGCTGCAAGAACAACTGTTTTGTTTGTATTCAGTTTCGTACCACATGCCTTCAAGTTTTGCATTACAGTCCCCCTATTAATTTGCTGAAGTAACTGCTCAGAGTCTGCCTCTAGGGCCACACTGTCAGCATGTAGCAGCTATGTGGTTGTTCCCTGGGACCCATTTGCTAACATAGTTCAACAATATGACAACAGGGGACTTATAGTTGAACCCTGATGCACACCCAATCCCACAGAAGAATCCCTCTGAGATTACAAACACTTTTATATTTGTATCATTGTGTCCTTGTACACAACCTTTAATAATTTTAATAATGCTGCCAGGAATTAAAACCATTTCAGAACTGCCTAAATCAGCTTTCTCTGGGACCCTGTCATATGCTTTTCTCCAAGTCTAAGAACGTCCAAGTTGGACTCGTTCCTCATTTTCAGCTTCTTCGCCACAACCTCTCACTGCAAACATCAGGCTGATTTGTGTTGCATCATTATCTGAATCTAAATTGCTCCTCTCCTGTCTTACTTTTCTGTGTTTCTTTTATCACCCTCTCCAGCACTTTCATGCAGCATGACAGCAGTCTGATACCTCTGTACTACTCACACCTGCAAACGTCCCCTGTGTTCTTTTATACTAACATTAGAGTGCTTATTGCTTATTCTCCAGTCTAGAGTATGCCTTTTTCTCCATCACCATGAATACTCTTAGATGTCCTTTCTTCCCTAACTCACCCAACATCTTGATCATATCTGTTCTGACTTTATCCAAGCTGACAGATTTCACTGACTTCATTTTCCTTGGTATGTTCTTTTTTCTTCTATGGTGGGTTGCTCTTCCTTTCTTTGCAGGCTGTAGATGGGACAGTATAGTTTGAGTTCTTCATTTACAAGCTGCCATAAGTGCTCTTTCCATCGTAGTTTTATGTCCTCCTGACTGGCGAGTAAGACTGATTTTGCATCCCTTATGAATGGTATCTGAAGATTATCTTTACCTTGCAACCTGCTAGAGTTTCCTTGTGCTGGCATTCCTTATGGATGGCATCTGATGGCTATCTATCTTTTTGTCTTTGACCTGCAACCTGATGGAGCCTGTGCTGTGTACTAAGTCACCTTCCACAAGCTGGCAGCATTTCTCAGACACCTTGTTCTATGCCACTGCTACCACTCTCAGCCTCAGTTAGCTAAGCCAGGTCCTTTTTGCACTCCTTTTTGTGATAACTTCCTGGACATATGCATTCTATTACCAGCTTTCCTTATGTAGCTTATTTCCATACCTTGCTTAGCCATATACTGGTGCATGTGCAGAAAAAAAAGTTTATACAAATACAACAGCAGCATGTATACTTCGAAAGCAGAATCAAGCCAACATATTACCTCTTAAACTCTATAAAATAGCAGCATCTGTTCTACAAATGATCAAAATAGTAAGCAACTGGCATCTGCTACTTCATTATGGGAAACCACAGTTAATGTAATAATGAAAATAAAATCACAGGACTAAAAAGGGGTATGCTCTCCCCAAAATAATTAAGCAATGATCTAAAAAAAATACGTTATGTACTCACCATAATGTTCCATCTGAGTAGTTGTACTTCATTTGTCTTCACACCCTGTGGGTATTCGGATCCGGATCGGATCCGGGACAGCTGCATCACTAGCATCTGATCTGAGCTCCAAGCTCCTCCCCCTTACCCATAATGCCCATCTGTCTCCTTCCTTCCCTCAGATTGAGTTTGCTGTATCAGAAAACATAAGCCTGACCCAAAAGGACCTTACCACTAAAGTCTCCCACAAACCTAAGCCAAGCATAACCAGCAGAGCCACTAGTGTGCACCTCTCCCACATACCAGGATAGGACAATAGTGATAAGATCGGGGGAAGGAGGGGGGATGGTTGAAGACAAAATTAAGTACAACTAGTTTACTTCATTTGGTCTTCAACCTGTGGGACAGAGTCCCCAACTACCAACATCTGGGTGGCCCTCATGGAAGGATATTTCGTAGCACCGCAGAGCCAAAGAATGCCCTACTGCTGGATACAATATTCAATTTGTAATGGGATATGAAGGTATAAGATGAGGACCAAGTAGCTGTAGAAAGTACAGTTGTGTACACTTACCATAAATGTAGATGTTAGAGTGTATTCACTGTTGCAGTCATCGCACTTGGGTTATCTGCCTGCAGGTAGCCCTCAGTCGGCCCAAATACCAGAGACGTAGTATTTCTGCATCAGTTGCTGTCTCTCCAGGTCTGCCGTGAGGTCGTCAGGGATATAACAACAGGCAGCTGATGCTATTACATCAGTTTTTCTTGCCCTAAATGTTATGAGCCCCCCAATAGGGAGCTAAGCTATTGTGGAAAAATCTCCACCAGTAAAAAGTAAATACCAATACCCCTGCAAGGGGTGAGTAGTATACACAGAGGACAGAGAGAGAGAGAGAAAGGAGGAGACTGGAGGGAGGGAAACCAGGACTGCAACAGTGAATCGAACATCTACATTTATGGTATGTGTACACAACTGCACTATGTTCTTCATGTTTCACTGTTGCAGTCATCAAACTTGGGTTGATTCTCAAAAGCTGTAGAAAGGGTGGAGGCAGTCAAGAAGTGTTTGGGCTGGCTAGCATGCCCTGCAGGACTGCAGTTGTAAAACCCACCCTTGATTTGGAAAATATAGGCAAGGTGGTAATGCTTGGTGAATGTGTGTACAAAACTCCAGGTAGCAGCCTCCAGAATTGTCCCTGGTAGGGACTCCCCTGAGGAATGCTGTAGAGGTAAAAGTTGCCCTAGTGGAATGTGTTCTGAGACCCCCTGAGGGGTTGGTTTTCCATGTGTTTGTAGCAGAAATGGATACAGTGTGCTATCCATTTAGAAATTGTCTATTTTGAAATGGCCTTGCCCTCTGCCCCGGTGCAAAACGGAGTAGTAACTGGTCCGATTTCCTGAAGGGCTTACCAGGTAGAATCTGAGCTGTCTGTGCACGTCCAAGGAGTGCAGGATCCTTTCCCCTTTATTTTGAGGATTAGGGAAGAAGGTTGTCAAATGGGTAGATTGGTTGAGAGCCACACTGGACACCGCTTTGGGCATAAAGGAAGGATTAGTCCTGAGGGAGACCCTGTTAGCATGAAAAATAATGAAGGGTTCCCATGGCCGTAAGTGCTTGTAGCTCAGACACTCTTCTTGCTGAAGTGATGGCCAGGAGCAAAGATGTTTTCCAAGAGAGGAATTTTAAGTTAGCTGACGCTGCAGGCTCAAAAGGGGGCAGTGTGAGCTTTTCCAGTACAAAGTTCAGGTCCCCAAGCAGGGGTGGGTGCTCTCCTTGGTGGCCTTAAGTTGTTTGCCCCTCTCAGAAAAGTACAGTTGTGTACACTTACCATAAATATAGATGTTAGAGTGTATTCACTGTTGCAGTCCTAACATATGGGTTATCCGGCTCCCGGTAGCCCTCAGTCAGCCCGAATACCAGAGTCCTGTTGGCTGCCATCGGATGTAAACTGATGTCAGAATGTCAGGTATAAAGGAAGATGGCAGACGCCATTTCCTCAGTTTTTCTAGCCTTAACTGTCAGGTGCTCCCAAAAGAAGGCCAAACCAGGAAGGAAACACACTGGAAAAAAGCCATCCAGAAAATAACATAAGTAGTCTGTGCCTTTGGAAAAAAGGGGGAATGGAGGGTGGGAAAAAAGGACTGCAACAGTGAATACACTCGAACATCTACATTTATGGCAAGTGTACACAACTGTACTATGTTCTTCGTGTTTCACTGTTGCAGTCCTAGTATATGGATTGATTCCCAAAGCCCAGGAAGAGAACAAAAGGGTGAAGGAAGAATCACAGATTAAGGATTGGTAAGGAGGCCTTGCAAAACTGCAGAGGCAAAACCAGCCCTAGACTTAGGAAACAACGATAGGTTGGAATGCTTTGTGAAAGTATGGACAGAAGACCAAGTGGCTGCTTCTAGAATGCCCTTAGTAGGCACACCTCTCAAAAAAGCTGCAGAGGTAGAGGCTGGTCTAGTAGAATGGGTCCCAATACCCTGGGAGGGGGGACCTTTCCATGCTGCAGGTAACAAAAATGAATACAATGAGCAATCCATTTGGAGATGATTTGTTTGGAAATAGCTTTACCCTGAGCCCAGGAGCAAAACTAACCAACTGCTGAGACTTCCGAAAAGGTTTAGTCCTATTTAAGTAAAATCACACTGTTTGTGCAAATCAAGAGTGCAGAATCCTTTCCCCTTTATTCTGGGGGTTATTGAAGAATGTAAGCAGATGAATGGCCTGGTTAAGTGTCAGACTGGAAACCACCTTAGGCATAAAGGAGGGATTGTTTTTTGGAGAAACCCAGTCTGTATGAAAAATAATGAAAGGTTCTACTGCCATTAAGGCTTGCAGCTCAGAATCCCTTCTGGCGGAAGTAATAGCCAAAAGAAAGGCAGTCTTCCATGAAAGGAACTTAAAGTCTGCAGAGGCAGCAGGTTCAAAGGGAAGAAGAGTAAGCTTCTCCAGGACAAAATTAAGATCCCAAGCAGGGGTAGGAGCTCTTCTAGGAGGTCTAAGATTGCTAGCACCCCTCAGGAACGGTTTCATCAAGGGGTGAGATAAAATAGGTTGCTCAAAAGAACAATGAGCAGAAACTGCTGAAGCATGAATCTTAATTGAAGAAAAAGAAAGTCCACCATTAAGCAAACCTGCTAAATAATCAAGAATGAGGGAAAGAGCAGGTTGGGAAGACTCTTCTCCTTTAGCCTGCATCCAAGAGCAAAATCTTTTCCATTTATCTGCATAAGATTTCCTGGTGCTAGGCATCCTGGCCTCAAGAAGAACTTCAACCACCTGCTGGGAAAGATTTAAAGTATTATCCAGGCAGTTAAATGCAGAGTTTGAAGATGAGGATGAAGAAACTTTCCCCCTTCCTGAACCAACAGATCTGGTACCAGGGGAAGATACGAAGGCTGCGAAGAAGGGGATAACACCAATGCTGCCTGGGCCAATCTAGTGCTATCAGAACAGCCTTTGGTTTTTCGTCCCTTATCTTTAGCAGCACTCTGGGAAGAAGAGGCGGGGGGAGGCATAAATTGAGAGTTGTCTCCAAGGGAAAGACAAACTGTCCACTCTCCATGCTTTGTTGTGAAACTCCCTGGTGCAGAAGGTTGGAAGGAGAGGATTAGTGTGAGAGGAGAAAAGATCCACCTGAGGAGTGCCCCAATGCTGAGTGATGCGATGGAAAATGATCTTGTTCAGTTGCCACTCTTGAGGATCCAGAACCTTTCTGCTCAACTGATCTGCCAAGGAATTTAGCCTCCCTGGAAGATACTGGTCTATGAGATGTATGCCCATGGAAGCTGCTAAGGACCATAGTTTCATGCTGTGTCTGCACAAAGGGTAAGAGCGAGTCCAACCCCCCCCCCCCCGCTTGTTGATGTACCACATGACTGTTGTGTTGTCCGTCCTGATCAAGACAGTCCCAGGGTAGAGTAGGTCCTTGAAAGCCAGAAAGGCCTGCTGCATTGCCATCAATTCTTTTAAGTTTATGTGCAGATGAATCTGTTGGGTGCTCAAAGTCCCTTGGATGCCCCTGCCTTCCAGATGTGTCCCCCCATGCATAATCTGAGGCGTCTGTGGTGAGAGTCTGGCTGGCAGCTGGTGAGCAGAAAGGCAGACCCTTGTTCTGAGAACAGGCTGTTGCCCACCAGAGGAACTCCATTTGTAGATAGGGAATCAGGGGAAGAATCAAGTCTAAGTCCTGTGTGTGTTGACACCAAAGGTTCTTGAGGTACCACTGACGTTTTCTCATATGCAGCCTTGCATATGGGATCATCAGGATACATGAAGCCATGGAAAATCATCTGGGTGGCTGTATTCAGACTCGTTCCCAGGTAAACAATCTCCCTTGTAGGAACCAACTTTGACTTCTTCTCATTGAGAGTGTAACCCAAAGAAGTGAGAATGTTCTTCATGAAGTCAAAATCCTTTAACTGTTGTGGGGAGTTTGCTTGAATGAGACAGTCGTCCAGGTAAGGATAAATTTGAATGTTCCTCTGCCTGCAACAAACAATGGCTGGTGCCAGGCACTTTGTGAAAACTCTGGGAGCAGTAGATAAGCCAAAGGGCAGCATAGAGAAAGTACAGTTTTGTACCTACCATAAATGTAGATGTCCGAACAGGATAGCATCTGCAGTCCTTACAAATGGGTTGTCCTGTCGTCAGGCAGCCCTTCGGTCGGCCGGATTCCAAAGTCTGGGTCTGGCCTCGGCTGGTGTCGCACTTCACCCGACGTCATAGCTGCAGCTCTTCGGGTATAAAGGCATCAGCCGACGCCATTTTCCTCAGTGTTTCTTGCCCCAGATGCCAGTTGCCCTCTTGGATAGCTAAATTTTGGATAAATGCCAATGTTTCCAAATAGTAGAAGGCAAACACAAAAAATAATCATGTAAGTACATATATACAAACAAATACACCATAATAGATCTCCCCCAGCTAGCTATTAGGTGGGCAAATACCCTAGGAATACCACAGAGGGGAAGGAGGGTGGGTAATCCTGACTGCAGATGCTATCCTGTTCGGACATCTACATTTATGGTAGGTACAAAACTGTACTATGTCCTTCAAGGATGCATCTGCAGTCCTTACAAATGGGTAGAATACCATAGCCAAACTAGGGGAGGAGGAAGAAGAAATTATGGTGTAGTTAGGATCCCTTGCAAAACAGCAGTGGCAAAGTCTGCTCGGGATCTAGAGTATAAAGGTAAGTTATAATGCTTGGCAAATGTATGCACGGAGGTCCAAGTAGCAGCCTCTATAATGTCCTTGGTAGCCACTCGTGAGAAGAAAGCTGTGGTAGTGGCTGTAGCCCTTGTAGAATGAGGCCTTATGTTCTGTGGAATTTGCTTTCCATGGTAGTAGTAACAGAATCTAATGCAATTTCCTATCCACTTGGAGATTGTCTGTTTGGAAATTGCTTTTCCTTCCCTTCCTGTTGCATATGCTACCAGAAGCTGGTCAGTTTTTCTATTCCCCTTGGTTCTGACCAGGTAGTAGCGCAACTGTCGATGTACATCCAAAGTATGCAGCAGTCTTTCCCCCCTGTTCTGTGGATTGGGGAAGAAGGTAGGTAGGTGGATTGCCTGGTTTAAAGACACTCTGGATACCACCTTAGGCATAAATGTAGGATTAGTTCTCATGGACACTATCTTGATGGAAGATTAGGAAGGGTTGTACTGCCATTAAAGTCTGTAGCTCAGAAACCCTTCTTGCTGAGGTAACTGCCAGCAGGAAAGCAGTTTTCCAGGATAGGTGTTGAAGATCTGCTGTTGCTGCTGGTTCGAAGGGGAGTGTCAATTTTTCTAGCACAAAGTTCAAGTCCCATGCTGGTAATGGTGGTTTCCTAGGAGGTTTTACATTCTAAATTCCTCTCAGAAACTGCCTGAGTAGAGGATGCGAAAAGACAGGGGATCAAGCTGTATTCTGCAGAAATAGCTGATGCATGTATCTTGATGGAGGAATAGGACAGGCCTGTATGGAAAAGCTCTGCCAAATACTCCAGGATGTTGGCAATGTCTACCTTTGACACATCTTTGCCCCTCTCGGTACTCCAAATGAGAAACCTTTTCCATTTTCCTGCATAGTTCCTTCTTGTTGAGGGTCTGCGGGCCTCAAGGATAATGTCTTTAACCCTTTGGGATAAATCTGGGTTAGTTGCTCTTATGTAATGTTCCAGGCAGTCAGTTGCAGAGTTTTCAGGTTTGGATGCAGGATGTTGTAGTCACTCTGAGTTAACAGCAAAGGAATCAGGGGTAGTGTCCACATTTTCCCCCCGAGACATGCTCCTCAGTAATGGGTACCAATGTTGTCTTGGCCAATCTGGAGCTATCAGAATGATCCTTGGACGTTCCTCTTTGATTTTCAATAGCACCTTGTGCATCAAAGGAAGAGGTGGGAATGCATATGCTGTCAGGCCTTTCCAACTGAAGGACAGGGAGTCCACCTTCCAAGCAAGTGGGTGGTACGTTCTTGTGCAGAATTTCTTGAGCTGGTGATTGAGTGGGGATGCGAATAGGTCTATTTGTGGCAGTCTCCATTTCTTTGTGATGACCTTGAAGATGTCCGGGTGTAGCATCCATTCGTGAGCATCCGAGGTAGTTCTGCTTAATATGTCTGCTAGGATGTTTTCTTTTCCCGGTACAAAAATTGCTTGTAGCTGAATGTTCTAACTCAGAGCCATATTCCATAGGTCCAGTGCGGAGGGTATGAATGAGTGCCTCCCTGTTTGTTGATGTACCACATGACTGTGGTGTTGTCTGTCCTTATCATCAACTGCCCTTCTTGGAGGAATGGTCTGAAATTCTTGATTCCTAGTTTTACTGCCAGCATTTCTTTTTGATTTATGTGCAGGTGCAGCTGATCTGGAGTCCATAAGCCTTGTATGCACTTGTCCAGCATGTGGGCCCCCCAACCGAGGTCTGAGGTGTCCGTTGTGATGGTTTGGCTTGGTTGAATGCTGTGGAAGGGCAAACCTGGGTTTGACTGGCATGCCTGAGCCCACCATAGGAACTCTTGTTTCAGGCATGGAATTAGTGGTATTTCGGTTTCTAAGCTGTGCCTGTGTTGAGACCATAAATTCTTTAGGTACCACTGTAGCTTTCTCATATGTAGTCTGGCATGGGGGACCAGGATTATGCAGGATGCCATGAAGCCCAAGGCCTGCAGTACTTTCCTTGCTGTTAGTTTGTCCTGCTTTGTTAATGCCAAGAAGTAGAGGAAGTTGTTCTTGTTTTTCTGCAGTTAGGAATGCCATCTGTTTTACTGTGTCCAATTCTGCACCCAAGAAGGTTATTCTTTGGGATGGTATCAGTCTTGACTTTTTTATATTGACTGTGTATCCCAGGGCTTGTAGTAAGCAAATGACTCTTTGTAAGTCTTTTGTTAGCTTGTTTTTGTTGTCCGCTTGTATCAGGCAGTCGTCCAGGTATGGATATATTTGGATTCCCTGAAGCCTGCAGTGAGCGATTACTGATGCCAGGCATTTCGTGAACACTCTGGGCGCAGTAGATAAGCCAAAGGGCAATGCTGAGAATTGATAATGCTCTGATCCTGCAAATAATCTGAGGTATCTTCTGCAATTTGGTCGTATGGGGACGTGCAGGTATGCCTCCTTGAGATCTAGAGTTACCAGCAAATACTCCTTGCCCAGCATGGGAAGAAGTTGCTGTAGGGTCAGCATTTTGAATTTTGGAACAATGATGAATGTGTTTAAAGCGGACAGGTCGAGAATAGGCCTCCAATTTTTCTCTTTTCTTGGTACCAGGAATAGTCTGGAGTAAAATCCCTTGCCTTGTTCCATAGATGGTACCCTTTCCACAGCTCTCATCTTTGCTAATTGAGCTATTTGTTTTAGAGCTTCTGTCTTTTGATTTGGTGGTAGGTTTGGCATTCCTCTTTTTCCTGGTAAAGTGTGGAAATGAAACCTGTAGCCTTGGTCTATAGTTTGCAAAATCCACTTGTCTTTGTGATATAGTGCCAGTTTTTGAAAATAAGGCTAACTTTCCGCCTAAGGGTGCTGCTATTTGTTCCCTGGTAGGCGGTGTCAGAGCCAAGTCACTGTGATTGTCCTGTTGCAGTGGTAGTAGTTGTGTCTGTGCCTCGTTGGTTGTTGCCTTGCCACTGGCGTCCCCTGTAGGCACCTCCTCTGGATTGATTTCTGCCTCTTGAACGCCTATTCCTGCCTCTCTGAGTTTTAGAGGAGTCTGGAAAGGACCAATTTTGGAAGGCCAGTTCCTGCTAAACCTTGGAGGCTGAACCTGTAAGAAATCTTTCACTGTTTGTACAGATTTTGCCTTCTCTTCCATTTTCTTCAGTACCTGTTGAGCAGGAGAACCAAATAAACTGACCTTATCCATAGGAGCATCTAATAGTTTTGCTTTAACATGATCCGGCAAGACCTGTTCTTTCAACCATGCATGCCTTCTTTATAACTGTGCCAGTCATGGCTGATCTAAAGGAAGCCTCCAGTGCATCATAGCCACATTTTAAGGAATGGTTACTAACCTGCTGAATGTTATGCACCATTTCTAGAACATATTTCTTATCTAAAGAATCATCAGAGGACAGTTTCTTAGTTAACTGATCAAGCATAAACTCCTGGTATTGGATCATATGAAACTGACAGTTCAATGCCCTAGCTAAGAGAGTAGCAGAGGTGTATACTTTTTTACCCCATCTCTCTAAGGACCTGGATTCCCTTTCAGAAGGAAGAGGGTTTTTAACTGAGGTCGAAGCTACTGCCTTAGGCCCCTGGGAGATAGTCTCGGGATCTGCAAAAGGAGCCTTGTATAAATGGTGATGAGAGTCCGGAACCCTGTAGAACCTATTGGGCTTAGCAGGGGCTGGAGGTAAAGTATCAGGAGCAGTGCAAGCATCATTAAATGCATCATCCACAACAGGAAGAACTGGAGGTATAGCTAAAGGCCTATGTTGTGGTAAATGCAAAAAGGTCCTGAGCCTTTTCCTTGAATCTGAAAAATCTTGTCCCTGCCATTGGAATTGCTCTCTCATGGTAAAGTTTCCCCAAAGGAAAATTCCTCTGGTGGAGAGGCAGAAGGAATCGATTCCTCAGCATCGGAATCTTCATAAGTAGAAAAAGGAGCCTCTGGCTGTTCTGTATTGTCTGTATCATCAGAAGAATCATCTGAGGACACTAGCTCAGGGGGCTCTGCTCTAGGTCTCTTTTCTGGAGGTTGAGAGGCCCTGTCTGGGTGAGATTGGGATCCCCTTATTAAAGAGATGAGATCCTCTGCCAGAGTAAGCATTTGGAAACTGGAACTGGGCCTGTGAGAGGGGGGCTTAACAGGCACAGACTTAGAAGTTTTGGCTGCTTTAGCCCTGGCAAAGGCCTTAATAGACATGGCTGCAGGCGGCCTAGCAGCACCACGTGCAGGGGTAGAAACATCCAAAGGAATGGTGTCCGATAATTCTTGTGAAACCACAGTAGCAGGTATAACTTCAGAGGCCGATTCAACCAGGGTAGAAGGGGCCTCGGTAGTAGTCATGGATTCGGCTGAAGATAGAACCGTTTGCTCGGTTTCGGCCGAAACTGAGACACTCGCGGTTTGCTTAACCGTGGTTTCGGCCGAAACCGCGGACCGCGAGTGTCGGTCCTTTCTTCGTTCTTAACAACTTGAGAAGTCGGAGGATCCGGCGGCATTATGTACGCAAAATCTGAGCCGAAAAACTGTTCAGCAAACTCCGACCGACGTCTAAGCGTCCGTCGGTTGAAAGAAGCACAGGCTAGACAAGCTGCTACATCGTGGTCTGGGCCTAAACAAGGTAAGCAGTAAGAGTGGAAATCTTTATGAGGTATTTGTTTCCCACAAGTTAAACAGTTATTCACTTTGTCTGACTTCGGCTGTGGCAAGAAAGAGTCGCCAACGGGTACTTAGCTTTTAGAAGTCTTCGAAGTAGTATTCGGTAGTAGTAATCTCTGGATCTGACCGACCGGCACTTGCGAACAGCTTCTGCTTCGGGCGCCACGCGGCAAGAAAGACTGAGGAAAATGCCGTCGGCTGATGCCTTTATACCCGAAGAACTGCAGCTATGACGTCGGGTGAAGTGCGACACCAGCCGAGGCCAGACCCAGACTTTGGAATCCGGCCGACCGAAGGGCTGCCTGACGACAGGACAACCCATTTGTAAGGACTGCAGATGCATCCTTGAAGGACATCTGGAAGTGTTGCTCCCCAGCCCTGAAATGAAGAAACTGCCTGCAACTTTCCCTTATTGGGATGTGCAGATAAGCCTCCTTGAAATCCAAAGTTACCAGTCATGAATCCTTGCCCAGCATTGGCAGTAACTGTTAAAGAATGAGCATCTTGAATGTGGGAGCCACCAGAAAAGTGTTTAGAACAGACAGATCCAAAATAGGGCGCCAGGTGCCCCCCCTTTTTTTGGATACCAGAAAAAGTCTAGAGTAAAAACCTAGGCTTGCCTGATTTGCAGGAACTGGCTCTATAGCCCCCATAGTTAGTAGAGAAGAAATTTGATTCTCTACCTCTGCCCTGAGAGTGCTGAGAATGTCGGGGTAACTTTGTAGAACAGGGAAGGTGTGAAAATAAAACTTGCAACCTTGGTTTATTATGTTGAGTACCCATTTGTTGTCTGTGATGGTTGACTATACCCCTGCGAACATGGCTAACCCTCCCCCCCAAAGGAAACCCTGGGCCCGCAGAGGTAGGCACAATAAGGCTGGAGTCGTTGAGAATGATTGCTTTGGGAAGCTGGCTTAGAACTCCCTGATTTAGCAGCAGAAGGATGCCATTGTTTAGTCCTTTGAGGGGCAAAAGCCTGCCCTCTGGAAGATATGAAACCCCTAGGCCTAGAGCGACCCTGCTTGCCGGGACCAGGCAGAGACCAGTTCTTGGAAGGATAATGCCTACAAAACTGAGGAGGCTGAACCTGAAGGAAATCTTTTACAGCTTGCATAGATTTCGCCTTATTCTCCAACTTTTTCAGTACCTCCTCAGCCTTATTACCAAAATGGTGGTCTTTGTGCAAAGGAGCATCCAGCAATTTAGATTTTACAGGTTCAAAAAGAGGCTGCTCCCTAAGCCAAGCATGTCTTCTAATAACGGAACCAGTGGCTGCTGCTCTGCAGGAAGCCTCCAAGGTGTCAAAAAACCACAATGAAGAGAATGCTTATTAACCAGAGTGGCAGAATTTAGTAAATCTTGTAATTCTTTGTTCTTTGACATGGAAGGAATATCCCCAAGCTTAGCCTTAATAGCCTCCAAAGAATGCTGTTGATGCTTAAGCATGTGAAAAAGACAATTCACAGATCTAATGGTAAGAGTTGCAGAGGTATAAACCTTTTTACCCCACCTGTCCAAGGCCCTAGACTTATCAGAAGGTACATGGTTTTTAGCAATAGTAGCTTTAACATCCTTGGGACCTTGAGAAAATCTCAGGATCAGCAGTAGGGTTTCGAAAAAGAAATTGATGAGAATCAGGAACCCTATAATATCTATCAGGTTTTCTGGGGGCAGGAGGAACAGAATTAGGAGTTAAAGAATTTTCCATGAAAACATCATCCACAACTTCCAAACAGGAGGTATAGCCAGACGTTTATGCTGTGGCAAATCTAAAAATTCCCGGATCCTCTTCTTAGACTGAGGGAAATTCTGACTTTCCCATTTAAAGTGCTCCCTAAGAGTATTCAAAGTATCCCCAAAGGAAAAATCTTCTGGAGGGGAGGCAGAGGGGATAGAATCCTCAGCATCAGAATCCTCAAAGCCAGAAAAAAGTTGAGAATTTCCTTCCTCACCAGCAGAAATACTAGAAACCTCAGAATCTGATTCAGACAAAACATCAGGAGACAATTCCCTAGCCCTCTTGGAAGGGAGGGGATGAGAGCCCTTAAGGGTAAGAAGATCACCAGCCATCTTTACCAACTGGGACTGAGGCACAGGAGAGGAGGCTGATGCCCGCTTGTGGGTAGATTTGCGGCTGAAAGGTTTACTAGTAATCCAGAGGGACTCGGGAGGCCTAGCAACTGCAGAAGTTTGAGCTAAGGTACTCGGTCTGGCTCTGGTCTCATGTCGAAGAGAAGCGGTGTCAGAAGCCGGTGCCTGCATAGTGGCTCCGGACCCATCTGAGGCATTGACAGGAGGAGGGTCTGAAGACAAGATAGCAGCCTGCGGCATGGAGGACTCTGTAAAGGTCACAGCAGAGACCTGTGGCTGAAATTCTGTGGACTGTAGGGGCTGCAAAAGCGCCTCACTAACTACCGCTGGGCCGAAGACCAATTTCACTGGCGCATAGTCAGCAGCTTGAACCCTAGGCCTGTTGCGGTCCTTGTGCTTCCTAGGCATATCCGAAGTCGGGAGACCAGAAGATGCCATACCGACGAACTTAGGCCAGACTCCGAAATGCTTATATAAAATCTTAGCTCTATGGCGTATGGTACACCGGTTGAAGGAAGCACAGAGATCACAGTTAGGGACGTTGTGCTCAAGGCCCAAACAAGTTATACAGTAGGAATGAAAATCACAGTGCTGAATCCATTTTCCACAGGCAAGACAGTTATTAACTTTACCTGACATTCGTTAAAGCAAGAAACGAGGATCCCCAATGGGGTACTTATCTGAAGGAGTCTTCAACTTGGTAGTCAGAAAGCAGAAAGAAGGTAAACGGCTGACCGGCACTAGTGCGAGTTGCATCTGCTTCAGGCTCCGTGGCAAGAAAGACAGGAAATCGCGTCGGCTGCCTCCCTTTATACCAAACGTTCTGACATCAGTTTACAACCGATGGCAGCCAACGTCATATACCAAATACTCTGGTATTCAGGCCGACTGAAAGCTACTGGGAGCCGGACAACCCATATGTTAGGACTGCAACAGTGAAACATGAAGAATATCTGTTTGATGAGAGGGTGAAGGAATAGGGGCAGCTCAGAGTTGTAATGATCCGATATGGCAGAGGTATGGATCTTAATGGAGGAAAAGGATAGGCCTCTGTGGAGTAGAACTGCTAAGTAATCCAGGATTAGAGGTAGGGAGGGTAGAGTTGTGTCCTCTCCTTTAGACTGAATCCAGGAGCAATACCTTTTCCACTTATCAGCATAGGATTTCCTTGTACTGGGTCTTCTGGCTTCAAGAATGATGTCCAGTATCTGCTTGCTTAGGCTGGTCACTGGGAGAGAATTCAAGGAATAAGCCAGGCTGCAAGATTTAGGGTTTGCAGTTGCGGATGCAAGATCTGCCCCCCCCTCCCCCCTCCGCTGAGTGAGCTCTGGGGTAGAAGCCAGGGTGACACCGGTGATAGGCTGCAAAGGAGTGGGTACCAGTGCTGGCATGGCCAGTCCAGGGCAATCAGAATTGTCCTGGGTCTGTCTTCTTATCTTGAGCAATATTCTTGAGAGAAGGGGCAGAGGGAGAAATGCATAGATTGAGAGGTTTACCTACTGGAAGGATAGGGCATCCACTTTCCAGGCCCTCCTGTGAGGTGCCCTGGTGCAGAAGTTGCTGAGCTGGTGATTGCAGGGGGAGGCAGAGAGATCCACCTCTGGGGTCCCCCATTTCTGAATCAGAAAGCTGAAGGTGTTGGGCTCTAATTGCCACTTGTGTGGGTCTAGGAGATTTCTGTATCCTACTAATAGTGTTATTATGAATTATGAATTATTCGGCAGTTTTCTGTTTAAGTCATCTGCCAGTGTGTTTTGTTTGCCTGGCAGGAATTGAGCTTGGAGATGGACCTGCATGTCCAAGGCCATGTTCCACAGGGCCATGGCTAGCCTTCAAAGTGGGTAAGAGTGGGTTCCCTCCTGCTTGTTGATGTACCACATAACTGTGCTGTTGTCTGTTTTATTAGCAGGGGTCCTGGTGAGAGTAGGGATCTGAAAGCTGTTGGTGCGTGCTGCACAGCTAGCATCTCCTTTTGGCTTATGTGCAGATAAATTTGACTTGGGCTCCAGTGACCCTGAATGCACTTGTCATCCAGGTGTGCCCCCCACGCAAAATCTGATGAATCTGTGGTTAGGGTCTGGGCGGCGTGGGGTAGAGTAAAGGGTAGTCCATTGTTGTGTTTGCATGCTGCTGCCCACCAAAGAAACTCTGTCTTTAGACAAGGTATGATAGGAATGACAGTTTCCAGGTCCTGAGAATGTTGGCACCAAAGAGTTTTCAAGTACCACTGAAGTTTCCTCATATGCAGTCTGGCATATGGAATTAGTAGGATGTATGAGGCCATGAACCGTAGGGCCTGCAGGATTTTCCTTGTGGATAACTGGGTTCTGGTGGCCATTTGACTGAAGCAGTCTGTCAGATAGACTTGTTTATCTGGTGTAAGGAATGCCATCTGTGATGCTGTGTCCAAGCTTGCTCCCAGGAATACAATCTTTTGACTGGGGACTAGTTTTGATCTCTTTTCGTTGATGGTGACCCCAGTGAGGTTAGAAAGGTTTTTACTAATGTCAGGTGCTGCAACAGCATTTCCTGACTGTCTGCCTGAATCAGTCATCCAAGTACAGGTAAATTTGAATTTTTCTGTCTGCAGTAGGCAAATGCTGGAGCCACGCATTTTGTGAATACTCTAAAAGCAGTGGATAAGCCAAAGTAAAGTGCAGAGAACTGATAATGCATAGATCATGCCCTGAAGCGTATATATTTCCTGCATGAGTCCCTTACAGGGATGTGCAGATAGGCTTCTTTTAAGTCTAGGGTAGCTAATCAGGCATATTTGGCCAGCATAGGAAGAAGCTGCTGCAGGGTGAGCATTTTGAATTTTGGTACCACCAGGAAGGTGTTTAAAACAGAAAAATCTAGGATTGGGCACCAAGTGCCCACTTTTCTGGGTACCAGAAAAAGTCTGGAATAGAACTCTTGACCTATCTGTTCTACAGGAACAGGTTGAATTTCCCTTATAGAGAGCAGGGATTGAACTTGGTTTTGTGCCTCTGCCCACTGGTTCGGAGGAAGATCTGGTAACCCTTTCGGTGTTGGCAGTGAGTGAAGTAAAATTTATACCCCTGGGATACAATGTTGAGGACCCATCGGTCCTTGGTGATGGAAGTCCAGATTTTTGCACGATGGGCAAGTTTTCCTGCTAGGGGCACAAGCAGTTGGGCAGAGGTGGAGAGTAGAGTGGAGAAGTCATTGGGAATTTTTCCCATAAGGGGGTGGCTTAACACTCCATGTTTTTGAAGCGGAGGCACTCCATTACTTAGATCTCTGCATACCCTGAGACTGTAGTCTGGGGGGGGGGGTCTGTTTCCCCTGGATCTAGTTTGAGATGCCCCATCCAAACCCCTCGCAAGTAAGGCAGGTGTCAAGGCCCAAAACACCACCAAGTAAACAAAATAAAGGGCCAGCACCAATGGAGGTTGCCCAAAAAGTGTAATTGAATGTAGATAAAAAACTAAATTCAACTAAGGGGTATAAATTACCCCCAAGTCAACACAAAAGTGCCATATATAAATAAGCAAACTGGTTTTGGCTGTGCAAGCCTTCTTCAGTGCATGATTCAAACAGTCAAAGACAGGAAACGCATCAGAGCATAGAATTATATAACACTTGCCAATTGAATAATTAATCATTAATTCCCATTAAAGGAATATGCAGTAACTTACTACTAGGCAATGGATTCTTATTGCAAGGGAAATTAAAGATGTTCATTCAAACAAGACTGAAAAGACCACCCAATTTGATTATCCATTTCCTTCCTTTGTTATTTAGAATAGTATGCCATCTACTTTTGTAGGATCTATCATCTATAATTCTATCAGTAACAGTAAAATGGAATGATGCAGATGGGTGCTTGAGTGTATGTTTGTAAAGTGCACTAGAATGTTTATGATTCCTAATGTCACTGGTGTGTTCAGAAATTCTAATCTGTAATGGTCTGGATGTTTGGCCCACATAAAAAGATGAACAATGGCAGGAGGCCAAATAGACCACCCAATCTGAAAGACAGTTGGCAAAAACCTTTATGTTGAAGACCTTGTTGGTGTTGGGACTAGTGAATTCTTTAATTTTCAGGACCCTAACACAATGTGTGCAATGACCACATGGGTAAGTACCACACAACTTATCACCCATAAGTGTATTTTGTGCATGTCCAACTGTAACCTTAAAAGTATGTTTATAGTGCCTCAAAATTGAGGCCAAATTCCTTCCCCACCTAAAGGAGAAAAAACATCTCTGGCCTATCTTAGATGCTGATTTAGGGTCAGATAGTAAAATGTTCCACAGTTGCTGAATAATGTCCAGAAAAGGTTTCGTATTTCGTCCATATATAGTGACCATCCTTAAAACATCTTGATCTTATGATGTCCTATCCTTATTTTTATATTGCAAAAGTATCTCCCTAACCTGTATAGAGGCCCAATTGCCAGCCATTGTAATATTACCTACTTGATAGCCCCTATTATGGAAACAATTAACCAAATCAGACTTGTATTTAGTGAAGGTATCATTATCAGAACAGATGTGTTTAATCCTCAAAATTTTGGATTTAGGTACATTATTATGTACCACATGAGGTGGATGCAGACTACTGGCATGAAGTAAGGAATTGTACTGGGGATATTTCCTGCAAATTTGTGTACTTAAGGTATTATCATTTCTGGTGATGGTCACATCCAGAAAAGTGATTTGCTTGAAATCAAAACTTACCTTAAATTAAATTCCCCATTTATTTTGGTCAAGATATTCCACAAATTCCAAAAGGTAGGGCATTACTTTATTTTCTGCACAGTCTGTAAAGGTAGCTATTTTTTGCTCAAGTTCCATAATATGTTGTTGGTACTTCAGCATGTGAAACTGGCAATTCACTGCCCTAATGGCGAGAGTTGCAGAGGTGTATACTTTCTTACTCAATCTGTCTAAAGCTCTGGAATCCCTGTCTGAAGGAGTGGGATTCTTAGCTGTAGTTGCTTTGATACCTTTAGGCTCCTGGGAGATGACCTCTGGGTCAGCAGTAGGATTTTTGAAAAGGAATTTGTGAGGGTCAGGAACTCTGCAGTACCTGTCTGTTTTCCTAGAAGCAGGGGGAAAGTATCAGGAGTTAAGCTGGATTCCATTAAGACATCATCCACAACCTCCAGGACTGGGGGTATTGCTAAAGGCCTATGTTGTGGCAAGTCTAGAAATTCTCCGAGTCTCTTTTTGGACTGATGATAATAGGTTCATAGGTTCATACTAGGCTATCTGCCCGAGGGCATTTACAAGCCTAGCCCATAGTTTTGTGGCTTACGCCACCCCTTTAGTATGGGGAACTATACCCATTATTTTGCTGTGCCTCTGTCGAGCAGTGACACTGAGGTAATCCCTGGGGTATATCTGCGATCTCCCATCCATTGGTCAAGATTTCTCTTGAACAAGGCCAGTGAGGTGCTCTGCCTCACATATACCGGGATTTTATTCCACAGCATAGGGAGTCTTTGGGTGATGAATCTATCCCTCCAGCACGTCCTATTAATAGCCATGTCGAGGTTTAAGTCTCCGCCTTGTGGCTCTGACGGATCTAGATTTTTTGAGGTGAAGCATATTCATCAAATCTGGGTTTGACATGGCCTTGTATGTTAGGCAAAGGTCACCTCTGAGCAAGCGGTAAGCGACTGAATAGAGCTGGAGTTCTTTCAGTCGGGCAGCATAGGACAGATGTTTGAGACCCTTTATCCTTTTGGTGAGGAACTTTTGTGGCCTCTCCAGCTGCTGCAAGTGTCGGGTCAGATACATTCCGAATGGGGCATTGTACTCAATCATTGGTCTGATGAGTGATGAGTATAGGGAGACTATGACCTCCCTTGATCTAGATGATAATCCCTTCATGATAAGGTGGGCAATGTAGAAGGTCTTCCTAACTACTTTAGCTACATGGGTGTCGAATGACCCTGGGTCCCCAGGTCCCTGATAACTTCTTCTGTGCTCAGTGGATTGCCACCTATTTGGTAGCTAGGGGTAACCTTGTTTTTCCCGAAGGGTATGACTATGCATTTTTTGGCATTTAACTTTAGGCCATGGCTCTGGCACCAGTTATCCGTTTCTGTGAGACCCTTCTGAAGGATATCTGTGTCAGATGTGTTTTCTACTATGGCGCCCAGTTTGCAGTCATCTGCAAACTTTGTCAGCCATAACCCTCCTGTGTTTGCTTGTACTTGGAAAAGTAGATGCCAAACAAGAGTGGGCCCAGGACTGAGCCCTGTGGTACACCACTTGTGACAGGCTTTGAGTCTGACATGGCGCCAGCAACTCTGACCCTGTGGGTTCTGTCACTCAGCCAGTTTGCAACCCATCTTGTGATGTATGGGTTAACATTTAAGCTGATGAGTTTTTCAATGATACCCGAGTGGGGTATTGTATCGAAGGCCTTCGCCAGATCGAGGTAGGCTGTATGGACTGCCTTTCCTCATCAATGGCTTTGGTGACTGTTTCAAAAGTCAACCAAGTTTAGAAGGCATGATCTGCCCTTGACAAAGCCAAACTGGGATGGATCCAAAGTCTGCAAATTCCCTATGTCTTTATTTATGAGGTCCATTATGATCCTCTCCATGGCTTTGCAGATAAGGCTTGTCAAGCTAATGGGCCGGTAATTTCCAGGGTCGGTGGAGGCACCGCCTTTGTGAAGTGGGACCACAGTTGCAGTGCGCCACTCCTGGGTAATGCATCCAAAGGTAAGACTATGATTAAACAGCTGTCCTAGCTGTGGGTTTAATTCCTCATTGAGTTCGTGGAGCACACAGCCGGGGACACCATCAGGTCCCATGGATGCTGTGTTTTTTGCTTTGGAGAGAGCAGTTCTCACTTGGGCTGGAGATGTTTGGGGGCTGCAATCGCTTGGTATAGATATCTCTCCTTTTGGGAGTTTGCACTGAACCTGTCAGCCAGTATGTTGGCAATGTCTGTAGGATCAGTAATCTTCACATCATTTTGAACTAGTTCTGAGCATATCTGGGAGTTTCCTCCCAGGTTTCTAACATAGCTAAAGAAGGCCTTATGATTGTCTTTTGAGTCTTTAGCTATTTTTCTCTCAAAATTTGCTTTGGATGATTTTATGAGAGCTCTTAGTTTTTACTTATAGTGATCAAGGGTGTCTTACCTTTTAAGGATTTTGCTCTATCTTGTAGTAGCTTCCTCCTTTGTTGTAGAGTTTGTTTATGGCTGGGGTCCACCAGACTGGACGCTTGCCTTTGGTACAAAGAGTCTTTGTTTTGCTTGGGATTGCCTTATCCATGCAGTCCTGCAGGTGCTGGTAGAAGGCATTTGTAAGTGATTCAGCGGCTTGAGTACTGTTTTCCACCGCTCGGGGCCTTAAAGGAGACCACACTAGTCTTTAGAAGTGTGAAGTCGGCTTTCGAGAAGTTCTTTACTGTGGTCTTTTTTATTTCAGGTGGGGGTGGGATGAGGACCTCCAGCAAGATTAGTTTGTGATCTGATCTCACCAGTGAGGGGTATACTTCCGGTGTTGAACATTGTGCTCCCATGTTCGTGATGATGAGATCAAGTATGCTTTCTCCTCTTGTGGGGATGGTGACTAGTTGTTCCATGGCATTTGAGTTTATGAATTCCAGGAACGTTTGGGCTAGGGTGTTTGGGCTTGAGTAGTGTTCCCAGTCTATATTAGGGTAATGGAAGTCACCTAGTATGATGGTGTTTGGTGATACATTTATCCACTCTAGTGTTTTCAGGAAGGCCATGTGAGGTTCCTGAGTTTGTGAGGGTGGCCTGTAACATGCTACAATTTGCAGAGCAGTCTTGCCTATGGTTAATTGCACCTGGATGGTCTCAGATGCATCGTGCGTTGCCACCAGTCTTGAGGTGTGGGTGTCCTTGATGAATATGGATACCCCCCTCCTTTCTTGGTATTGTCCGGATTTTGGGGCCGGAACGCATGATAAGAGGTAAAACCTGATAGTGCTGGGGTGCTCTCAGGAGCCTTGAACCAGGTTTCTGTCACTGCACAGACATCGATGTTCTCCATACTGAGAAGGGCCTCGAGTGTGTGCATTTTGAGATTTAGACTTCTGGCATTGAGCAGCATTACCCTTAGTTTTTTTCCTTTTTGTGTTCTAGGGTGGTAGGTTTAGAATTTGGGCCTTGCCTAAAAAGGCACTATGGGGTGGCAAGAGCCTTTGCCAATATCCGGAATCCCAGGGATGACAGGTGCAAGCCGTCCCTTGTGAAGCAGCGTGGCTTGTCCAGCATGTCATCCCAGGCAGACAGACATTGGATCCCCTTTGAATGACACCAGAGTTTAAGCCAATTGTTAAAGCTGATCATCTTATCTCTGTATTGTGGCATCATTCTTGGTGAAGGTAGGATACTGCTCAAGGTCAGGGTCATACCTGCCTGGGCTACATAATCAGAGAGCTCCTCAATGTCTCTTTTCATGTAGTCCAAGGAGGTACGTCTCAGGTCGTTTACACCAGCGTGGACAATGACTGAGTCGTATTTGTACCTGCTGTTGAGAGACCTGAGTGCTTGCGTTATGTGGCGGATTCTAGCGCCAGACAGGCAGCTTACTGTGACCTTCTCCTTACTCAGTCTGGTGAGCGGGACGTCAGTGTGTCTGACTATGGAGTCACCAATGACTAGTGTGTCTAGCATCGTGTTTGGCCTTAAGGGCTGTGACTGTTTGACACTCTGACTGTGAGGTCTATGTGTTGCAGGTGTTGTGTTCTGAGGTGGTGGTTGTTTGGGTGTCTGCTTTGGTGGCCTCTGCTGTTTTGGTAGATTTTTGATCAGAGCCGAGTATGTCTTTGTGTGTTTATGTGTATGATTTGAGGTTGTGATGGTACTATGTGAGACTGGGTCTATAATGTGTGTGGTAACATTCTCCTCCTGACTGGTCTTGCCAGTCCTATGTTGAGAGAGCTCAGCCTCCAGTTTGGCCGTATAGTTGCATCTCTCGCATGTATTTGTGTTTTGTGGGAGGAGGAGAGGGTTGTCTGTGTACATGAGGCAATTGTAACATTGCCTCAATATTCCCAGGTTCACCAGCTGAGCAGGAGAGGACACTAGCAACTGATCCCTCGACATGCTAGAAGGACTAGGCAAAAAACTTTAAAAGAGATTCCGGGGGACGTGGGTGTCCGAGAAATGGGGTTTGCCTTTTGGGGTGCTATCTATAAGAGTGCCGTATCAAGGTAATAAGTACTGTAGGAGCAAGTGCTAGGTTTAACAGATAGAGAAAAGTCTACTTGGAGTCAAGTAGAGATGATCTTTTAGGTATTAGAGAAAGTGCTAGTAACAGGGATGCTTAAAGGTAAGATTGAAAAGAATGCACTCTGCAGTGTGCACTAGAGAAGTTAGATATCAAAGTAGGTAACTTGAGTTTTACCTGTTTAAAAAGTTAAGGTTTAGTGGAGAGTTACTATTTTAAAACAGAAAGATGGACTGAAAGGGTGGTTACTTTTGTATTTTGGTACTATGAAATACTGTAGGATGGCCAATAAATTTAAATAATTGAAGGGGTGGGATTTCAAAAGTGATGGTTTTGTGATTACTCACATAAGCCAGTGAAAGTAGAGAGAAATGAGATATATGGTCAGATTAACATAAGAGGCGGGCAACTAGAAAGACAGTGGTATTTAACAAGACAACTTAAATGGGTGGGAGGGAGGGGAAAAAATTCTGCCTGACTCAGAACAGAGAGAGCTGTGGTCTCTTTTGAAGTTTTAATATGCTGTTAAAACAGAATGCAAGCAAAACACAAGGTAAAGAAAACAAACTACAGTATTCAAAATATAGAAAGGCAATACAGAAATACAAAAAATAACAGCAAACTAACCTTTCCTTCACAGCAAAGTGTAGCAGAGTCTGGATGAGCCTTTCCCAATGGAAATGCTCTCAAAGTATGTAAGGTTTCACCAAAAGAAAAATTCTCTGGAGGAGAAGCAGAGGGAATAGATTCCTCTGCATCTGAATCCTCATAAGCAGATAAAGGCAAGTCTTCATAATCAGATACCTCAGAATCATCGGACTCAGTCTGTTAAAGCTGCTGAGGACAGGTCTCTTTCTCTTAGCAGGGGAAGGCTGACTTCCCCTGATCAACATAAGGTCTTCTGCCATTTTAAGCATTTGAAGTTGTGGCAAGGAAGCAGGTGCAGGAGTTTGGGACATCTGTACTCTTGGCCTTACAAACTCTGTAGTTTTAGACAGAACTGCAGACACAAAAGAAGTCGGTTTGTACCGAATATCGGTATTGCGGAGAACTTCCTCAGAAGGCGGTGCCTGCTCAGCGGCTACGGACCCATCCAAGGTACAGACATCCACAGGTTCCGTTGAAGTGTCTCGCGGCATACCGATCTCTGAACGGGTCTTGTGAATCCACTGAAGTGGGCCATCAGGGGCTGTGAAAGCACCTCACTGTGTACTGGCGAACTGGTGACGCGCTTAATGGAAGCATTGGCAGTTTTGGACCTGTGCGGTCTTGTCTTTATCCTTACGTTTTTTCGGTAGATTGGTAGTCAGATGGCTTACCGAAGCCATTTCAGAATACGGAGATCGAGAACGGAAGTATTTAGCGACAATAAGGGCCCGATGACAAATAGTTTGGGCATTGATCAAGGCACAAAACCGACAGCGAGGGATGTCATGGTCTGGGCCTAAACAGGTGATGCAGTAAGAATGAAAATCTCGGTGTGGTATTTGCTTTCCACAGGCAAGACAACTGTTAACTTTTTCTGACATCGGTTAGAGCAAGAAAAAAGGATCCCCAACAGGGTACTTAGCTTTACAAGACTTCAAGGTAATTCAATTCGATAAGAAAACTCAGATAGCGGCCGACCGGCACTCGTGTGAATTGCTTCTACTTCGGGCTCCTTGGCAAGAAAGACTGATGTAATGGCGTTGGTTTCCTGTTTTTATACCCCTGACGACCTGACGTCAGTCCTGGAACGTCAGCAACCGACGCAGAAATACTAAGTCTCTGGTATTTGGGCTGACTGAGGGCTACCAGCAGGCAGATAACCCAAGTGTGATGACTGCAACAGTGAAACAAGAACATTTATTTTATTTTACATTTGTTGACCGGGAGTGTCTGGCTGAGCCGAAGCCCTTTTACAGCAGAGGCTTGGGGAGAAAAGCTCCAGTACATACTTAACTATATGGTACAAGTTACAAGTTTGACATCAAATGTCATCTAGCGACACTCTAGACCAGAAGGCCGCTGAAGTTGCCATAGACCTAGTGGAATGTGCTTTAATCTGACCCAGAGGGGAAATGCCTTTATCAGAATAGGCCCGGATAATACATTGAGAAATCCAGCAAGCAATGGTGACTTTAGAAATTGGTTTGCCTAGAAACAGTTTGGAATAGGACACAAACAGTTGTGATTTACAGAAGGATTTTGTTGTGTGTAAATAAAACCTCAGTTGTCTATGTACATCCGACAAATGTAACTTGTATTCACTCCCATTTTGGAAATTTGGAAAGAAAACAGGAAGATTGATCGATTAATATTGGTTTTCGAAACCACTTTAGGAGGAAAGGAAGGGTTAGTGCGCAGGGAAACTTTATCCTTATGAAAGACCATGTAAAGAACTTTAATGGACAAGGCTTGAAGTTCCAATACCCTCCTGGCAGAAGTTATAGCCAACAAAAAAGCAGTTTTCCAAGAAACGAATTGTAAACCTACTGATGCCGGTGGCTCAAAGGGAGGGGAGACTAGAGGTTGCAGAACAAAGGTGAGATCCCAGGGAGGTGCCAGATCTTTCACTGGGGGTCATAACAGAAAGGTTTAAGGAAGGTCTTACAAAGCCTAGAAAAAGCTAAGGAAGCCATATTTACCCCCACATGGAAGTAAGTGATGACAGCCAGTTGGACTTCAACAGGAGAAGAACTAGCACCTTGGTGAAATATACCAGAAAGAAATTCCAGAATAGCCAGAACCGGAGCCGTAAAGGGATCTAAATTCCATTGATAGGCCCAAATAGAGAAGCATTTCCATTTGCTATGATATAACATTCTGGTAGAAGACCTGTGAGCCGTCACCAGAATGGTTTTAACTGGAGAGGATAAACTGGGAGTCCTAATCATTACTAGAACTGGAGCAGCCAACCTGTGAGTTTCAGACTGTCCAGGTCTGGGTGAATCCCAGAGGGGTGAGAAATGAGATCCGTGACCAGATCCAAGGTGAGACCAAAGTGAGGGGAACTAGACTTGGCGAAGCCAGAATGGGGCAATGAGGATTACTGTGCTCCACAGCCTGCAAGCTTTCTGAAGAAACTTCGGAATGAGAGGTAATGGGGGGGGGTTAAGTATAAAGAAGACCGGGAGGCCAAGCATGAGCTAGCGTATCACTGGGAACTTCCTCCTGAGGGGGGTTCAGAGCAAAGAGCTCATTGCATTTTGCGCTGGAAGGAGATGTGAAGAGATCGCAGGAAGGCCGACCCTACTGAAGGAAGATAGTACAGTTGTGTACACTTATCATAAATGTAGATGTTAAGAGTGTATTCACTGTTGCAGTCATCACACTTGGGTTATCTGCCTGCAGGTAAGCCCTCAGTCAGCCTGAATACCAGAGTCTTAGGATTTCTGTGTCGGATACTGTCACCTCATCCATGACGTCAGGGGTACAAAACATGCAGCAGATGCCATTCCATCAGTTTTTCTTGTCCTAGATGTCAGAAGCCCCCAAAAGAGGAAGCAATCAAATGGTGTGGAACACCTCCAGTAAAAAGTAAGTACTATTTCCATAAGATATAGCCAAAAAAGAGGATCTATAGAAAGACGGGGGGCTGGAGGTAGGGTAACCAGGACTGCAACAGTGAATACACTCGAACATCTACATTTATGGTAAGTGTACACAACTGTACTAGATTCTTCATGTTTTAGTGTTGCAGTCATCACACTTGGGTTGATTCCCAAAGCTAAGGAAGGGTGGAGGCAGTCAAGTAGTAGTAAGACCGCAGTGGCAAATCCAGCTCTGGATTTAGAAAAGATAGGCAAGTGGTAATGCTTGGTGAAGGTGTGTACAGAACTCCAGTTTGCAGCTTCCAGGATGTCCCTGGTAGGGACTCCCCTGAGAAAAGCTATAGAGGTTGAGGTAGCCCTAATGGAATGAGGCCTGATCCCCTGTGGGGAAGGTTTTCCATGGTGATTGTAGCAGAAACTGATGCAGTGTGCTATCCATTTAGAAATGGTTTGCTTTGAAATAGCCTAGCCCTCTGCCCCTGTAGCAAAGCTGACTAGCAGCTGGTCAGAATTTCTGAAAGGTTTAGTCCTGTCGAGGTAGAACCTGAGCTGTCTGTGCAAGTCCAAGGAATGCAGGATCCTTTCCCCTTTATTCTGAGGATTAGGAAAAAAGGTTGGCAAATGGATGGATTGGTTTAAAGCCACACTGGATACCACCTTAGGCATAAAAGACAGGTTAATCCTGAGGGAAACCCTGTCTGCATGGAAGACAATGAAGGGTTCCACAGCCATAAGGGCCTGTAACTCAGACACTCTTCTTGCTGAAGTGATGGCTACCAGTAAGGCTGTTTTCCAAAAGAGGAATCTTAACTCTGCTGAAGCTGCAGGCTCAAAAGGGGGAAGCATGAGCTTCTCTAGTACAAAGTTAAGGTCCCAGGCAGGAGTGGGAGCTCTCCTTGGGGTCTTAAATTGTTAGCTTCTCTCAGGAACCGTTTGATCAGAGGGTGAGTGAAGAATGGTGACTCAGTATTGTAATGAACGGAGATGGCAGAGGCATAAATCTTAATTGATGAGAAGGATAGGCCTTTGTGGAGCAGTTCTGCTAGGTAATCTAGGATTTGAGGCAAGATGGGCATGGCTGTGTCCTTCCCTTGAGACTGGCTTCAAGAACAGACTCTTTTCCACTTTTCTGAATAGGATTTCCTAGTACTGGTCCTCCTGGCCTCAAGGATAACACCTAGCACTTGTTTGCTGAGGGTTGCTGGTGATGTAATCAGGGAATAAGCCAGGCTGCCAGGTTCAGGGTTTGCAACTGAGGATTCAAAATCTGTCCCTCCTGCTGGGACAGCAGAGAGGGGGGGACTGATGTAGATGCCAGGGTGGCACTGCTGTCAGACTGTGTAGAAGTGGGCACCAGTGCTGGCATGGCCAATCTGGTGCAATAAGGATTGTCCTTGGCCTGCCCTGTTTGATCTTGAGAAGTACTTTTGGAAGGAGGGGCAGAGGAGGAAAGGAATAGATTGAGAGGCTTTCCCATGTGAAGGATAGGGCATCCACTTTCCAAGCTAAGCTGTGGGAAATTCCGGTGCAAAATTTGTTTAGTTGATGGTATTGGGGGGACGCAGAGAGGTCCACCTCTGGTGTCCCCCACCTGTGTATTACAAGTTTGAATGAGTTTGGTTCCAGTTTCCACTCGAGTGAGTCCATTAGATTTCTGCTTAAGTCGTCTGCCAGTGAATTTTGTTTGACTGGCAGGAACTGAGCTTGCAGGTGCACCTGGTTGCTTAAGGCTGCGTTTCACACAGCCATGGCTAACCTGCAGAGTGAGTAGGAGTGAGTTCCGCCCTGTTTATGCACCTTATAACTGTGGTGGTGTCTATCAGGAGTTATCCTGGCAGGATAAGGTATTTGAAGGCTGTCAGTGCATTCTGTACAGCTAACACTTCGTTTTGATTGATATGCAGGTGAATTTGTCCTGGACTCCATTTGTCTTGAATACATTTGCCTGCCATGTGAGCCCCCCATGCATAGTCTGACGCGCCTGTTGTCAGAGTTTGGACGGCAGGTAGGGGTTGAGAGAAAGGGAGTCCTTTGTTGTGGTTGCAAGCCTCTGCCCACCAAAGGAACTCTGTCCTTAGGCAAGGAATGATAGGAATCACTGTTTCCAGGTCCTGAGAATGTTGACACCAGAGACTTTTTAAGTACCATTGAAGTTTCCTCATATGCAGTCTTGCATATGGAATCAGTAGAATACACGAGGCCATGAACCCTAGGGCTTGCAGTATTTTTCTTGCAGATAGCTGTGTTTGGGTGGCCAGTAGTTTGAAATAAGTTGTCAAATAAACCTCCTTTTCTGGGGTGAGGAATGCCATCTGGGAAGTTGTGTTCAAGCTTGCTCCCAGGAATACAATCTTTTGTCTGGGTACCAGATGGGATTTATTTTCATTGATGGTATACCCCAGAGAAGTTAGAAGTCTCTTTACAAACGTCAGTTGCTGAAGTAGCAATTCCTGACTGTCCGCCTGAATCAGGCAATCATCCAAGTATGGGTTTGTTTGTGTCTTTAGGCTTTTCCCGGTTAGGGGTCGCCACAGCGGAACTCCGGTCCGCTAATGATTGGCAGTAGATTTTTTACGTGCCGAGTTTGCCAGCCCTGATGCACAACCTTCAACGAAGGTATGCCCATTCACTCAAGTCTCCACACAGAAGACGCTCTAGCTGAGAATCGAATGGCACAATGTCTTGCTGTGAGGTGACAACGCTACCGCACAAGTATGGGTAAATTTGAATATTTCTCTGCCTGCAGTAAGCAATGGCTGGTGCCAAGCACTTTGTGAATACCCTGGGCGCAGTAGATAAGCCAAAGGGAAGTGCAGAGAACTGATGGTGCATACAGCCTGCCCTGAAATGTAGATATGTCCTGCAAGATTCCCTTATGGGGATGTGCAGATAAGCTTCTTTTAAGTCTAGGGTGACTAGCCAAGAGTCTTTAGCTAGCATAGGAAGGAGCTGCTGGAGTGTAAGCATTTTGAATTTTGGTACCACCAGGAAGGTGTTTAGAGTTGACAGATCCAGAATAGGGGCCAAGAATTCTCTTTCCTGGGCACCAAGAACAGCCTGGAGTAGAAACCCTGTCCCCTTTGCTCTGCTGGAATCGGTTGAATAGCCCTGATACTGAGAAGAGAAAGTATTTGCTTTTGGGCCTCTGTCCACTGGTTTGGAGGAAGGCCTGGCAATCCGCTTGGGGTTGGCCGAGAGTGGAAATAGAATCTGTATCCCTGGCATACAATGTTTATGATCCATCGGTCCTGGGTAATAATACTCACTGTTTTTTGCATGCAGGGCAAGTTTTCCTCCTAGGGGTGCAAGTACTTTGGCATGGCTGGGAAGGATTAAAAACAAGTCATTGTGAACTTTTTCCATAGGGGGTGGCTTACCACTCCCAGTTTTTGAGGAGGGAACAACTCCATTGTTTAGATCTGTGCATACCCTGAGACTGTAGTCTGTGGTCTGTTGCCCCTGGGTTTGGGCTGAGAAGGTCTGGAAGGAACTGGAAAGGACCAGTTTTTTTGAAGGCCAATGCCTGCTGAATCTAGGTGGCAGTACCTGTAAGAAATATTTAGCTTTTTACTCCATCTTTTTAAGAACTACTTCTGCTTTAGAGCCAAACATTCATGGTTTAATGGGGCATCTAGTAATTTTGCCTTGACATGGTCTGGCAAGATTTGTTCCTTCAGCCAAGCATGCCTTCTCAGAACAGACCCAGTAACAGCAGCCCTGTTTAATTACATCAATAATATGCTGCTAGTACTTCAACATGTGAAACTGGCAATTTAAAGCCCTGATGGCAAGAGTTGCAGAGGTATATACCTTCTTACCCCATCTGTCTAGAGCCCTAGAATCTCTGTCCGCAGGGGTAGGGTTTTTGGCTGTAGAAACCTTAATACCTTTAGGTCCCTGGGAAATGGTCTCTCGATCCGCGGTGGGATTTTTAAAGAGAAATTTGTGAGAGTCAAGTACTCTGTAGTATCTGTCAGGCTTTCTAGGAGCTGGTGGTAAATATCAGAAGACAGACTGGATTCCATGAAGACATCACCTACAATATCCAGGACAGGGGGAATAGCTAGAGGCCTATGCTGAGGCAAGTCTAAAAATTCCCCGAGTCTCTTTTTGGACTGTGGGTAGTCCTGGCATTCCCAGATGAAATGCTCTCTTAGGGTATGCAAGGTTTCACCGAAAGAAAAGTCCTCTGGAGGGGAGGCTGAGGGAATAAAATCCTCTGCATCAGTCCTCATAGGTAGACAAGGGTATGTCCTGGTAATCAAAGGGATCAGAGTCATCGGACTCATGGTCTGAAGAATCAGAAAGAAAATCAATTTTGTCTTTTAGAGGGGGAAGGCTGGCTTTCCCTAATTAAAGTAATAAGGTCTTCAGCCATTCTAAGCATTTGTTTCTGTGGCATGGGAGCTTGAGAATGTGCTTTGGTCGTCTGTTTCCTAGGCGTAGTGTGAACTCTGGGCCTGAGAAATTCAGTAGATTTAGTCATTAACGAAGTAGTCAGTTTGATACAAACATCGGAAGGTCTCAATATACCCTCAGAAGCCGGTGCCTGCACAGCAGCTCCAGACCCATCTAAGGTAGAGACATCTGCAGGTTCCATAGTCGAAGAAGCATCTCGCGGCATACCGGACTCTGAATGGATCTCAGTAGAGGCCTGCGAATCTGCAGAAGTGGGTAACAGGGGCTACGAAAGTGCATCACTGAGTACAGGCAGCCATTTCGAAATATGGAGACCAAGAGCAAAAGAACTTGGAGGCAAAAATAGCCCGACGACGAATAGTTCGGGTGTTGAACAAGGCACAAAACAGACAGCGGGGGACGTCGTGGTCTGGGCCTAAACAGGTGACACGGTAAAAAAATCTGTGAGGTATTTGCTTTTCACAGGCAATACAATTGTTAACTTTTTCTGACATCGGTTAGAGCAAGAAAAAAGGATCCCCAACGGGGTACTTAGCTTTAGAAGACTTCAGGTTTGAAAGTCGAAAAATGAAAATTTCAGGTAGCTGCCGACCGGCACTTGCAAACTGCATTTGCTTCTGGCTCCCGCGCGGCAAGAAAAGCTAAAATGACATCGGCTGCAGGTTTTATACCCCTGATGACCTGTCATGATTTTGGGTGAGATATGGGAGAAATGGCTCCTGCAGGTACTTACAGCAGTATGGAGTGAAAGGTGTGCCCCAGATGACTGGAGAATAAGCATACTAGTGCCACTGAACAAGAACAAAGGGGACACCCACAGCTGTTGGCAGTACAGAGATATCGAATTTCTGTCAAACTGAATGAAAGCTCTGGAGAGGATGATTAATAAACGAATATGCAGAGTATAGAAAGTAAGACGGGATAAGCAGTTCAAATACAGATCAGAATGCAGTAAAACCAACTTAATTTCTGCATTGAGACAGATAGTTGAGAAGCTAGAGATGAGAAAAGAGACCAACTGGGCATTCTTAGACTTGGGAGAAAGCATATAAGGCCCGAAGACAGCTGATTTGGGCAGCTCTGCAGTGGTTTGAAGTCCCAGAAACTGACAGAATTACTGCAGGCTATGTACAAGAACCCAGTGACTCAAATACAGTGTTTGGTTTTGCACAGGGGTTCCCAGTGGGAGTGGGTATGCATCAGGGTTCAAGCCGATACTCGTGACTATTTACATTAGCAAACAAGTTGGAGAGGAGAGATCAACAAAACTGATGGATGCAGATAAAGTGGCATTAAAGGCGGACAAAATACAGTGTTTGGTTTTGCACAGGGGTTCCTCCCAGTGGGAGTGGGTATGCATCAGGGTTCAAGCCGATACTCGTGACTATTTACATTAGCAAACAAGTTGGAGAGGAGAGATCAGCAAAACTGATGGATGCAGGTAAAGTGGCATTAAAGGCGGACTCTGAGCAAGAATTTCAGGAAAGGAAAGGGAATGTAACTTAAAACTGAAGACACATGGAATGAAACTGAGCACAGATAAAACAGTTGTAATGGCAGCAAATGGGAAATCAGAAGATAACAGATAACATGTTCCACTATTTTCCATTCTAACAGCTTCAAATATCTGTGAGGGGTGGTTGAAGAGAAGGGGGGTCTAAACGAGAATATCAAAACTAGAATCAGTGGGGCTGCAGCCAACTGGCACAGAGTGTTAGCAGTAATGCGTGACAGAAGAATGCCAAAGAAGCTGAAAAGTAAGGTGTACAAAACAGTGGAGTGACCACAGTACCACTGCATGGTACAGAAACTTGGGCAGTAAAGCCAGAGCAGCTGAGGAAACTAGAGGTGACTGAGATGAAGTGCATAAGAAGGGTGGTTCATAGGTTGGTAATAGGCTATCGGCCCTAGGGCCTATACAAGCCTAGCCATAACAATTCCCTGGCTAATACTTCCCACAGTATTTACTTCCCTGGCCCCTGTCTAGCAGGGTGACTGATGTGATCCCGGGGTGAATTTCCCATCTCCCATCCAATCAAGGTTCCTTTTGAAGAGGGCCAAAGAGGCGCTCTGCTTGACATGTATGGGCAGTCTATTCCAGAGTCTGGGGAGTCTCTGGGTCAGGAACCTATCCCTCCAGCATGTTTTGTTCACTGTGATGACAAGGCTGAGATCCCTGGAGCGTGCGTCTCTGAAGGATTGGGATTTCTTTAAGTGTCGCATGTCCAACAGCTCTGGGTTTGACATAGCCTTGTATATGTTAAGCAGAGATCGCCTGTGAGTAGATGATATGCGAGAGAGTATAGGTAGAGTTTTTTTCAGATGGTCAGCATAGGGCATCTGCTTTAGGCCTGTGATTCTTTTAAGTGAGGTATTTCTGCGGCCTTTCCAGTTGTTGCAGATGTCTTGAGAGATGCATACCAAATGGGGTGTTGCATTCTATAATGGGTTTAATGAGGGATGAGTACAGTGGACAATGACCTCCTTTTTTTCTGGATGAAAAGCCCTTAGTGATGAGGTGTGTCACAGAAGGATTTCCTGACTGTTGTGGTGATGTGGTTATCGAAGATGAGACCACTGTCCACCTGTGTCCCTAAGTCTCTTATCACACTTTCAGTGTTTAGTGTACTGCCACCTATGTGGTAATTCATGGGTACATGTTTTTTCCCCAAAGGGGATAAATAGAAGTTATGTACTTACCATAACATTCCATGTGAGTTGTTTATCTCGCCTTTATTCTCACGGATGGGTTCGGAGCCGACCCTTGGCTCCGACACGGCTGATGGCAAGCTCAAGGTTTGCCAGTAGCTCGAGACCAAGCCCCTTATCCCACAATGCACTGCTGGAATTACCTCAGATCTTGTTTGCAGCAAATAACAGTATATACATATATACAACATATACATACCCTCATATATATATACATACAAAGAACACTTCCCAAAAGGGAAGAAGAAATATTGAATAACCAGGATGGTACTAGCCTCTAAGTCAACAGTCAGCCAAGGAGGGGGAAGGAGGGAGGGACATGAGAATAAAGGCGAGATAAACAACTCACATGGAACATTATGGTAAGTACATAACTTCTATATGTGAAATTGTTAAATCTCGCTGTTTATTCTCACTGATGGGTAGCGTCCCTAGCACCCTCAACCTTGGGTGGCTCATGGGAGTATGTTCTTCAGCACCACAGAACCAAAGGAAGACCTTTCCCTTGAAGCCCTATCTACTTTGTAATGTGTGATAAAGGTATGAGGCTTAGACCAAGTGGCTACAGCGCAAATATTGTCATGGGGCAATTTAGCTTGAAAGGCAGAAGAGGTAGAGACAGCTCTGGTAGAATGAGCTTTTGGTTTGTGCATTAAAGACATGCTCATATTCTCATAAACAAAGGATATACAATCGGATAACCATTTAGATAAAGTTGTTCTAGCCACTGGATTGCCTTTTCTTGCTTTTGAGAAGGATACAAAAAGTTGGTCTGATTTCCTAATATCCTTAGTTCTGTCAAGATAAAATCTGAGCTGTCTGTGAACATCAAGTTTGTGCAGCATATATTCCAATTTGCTTGAGTGGTTGGGGAAAAAGACTGGCAGTTCAATGACCTGATTGATATTTGACTCAGAACAGACTTTAGGTAAAAATGAGGGATTTGTTCTGAGAGATACTATATCAGGATGGAAGATCATGTAGGGTGATCTGATAGATGATGCTTGAAGTTCTGACACACTGCGGGCAGACGTAATGGCCACAAGAAATATTGTTTTCCAAGATAAAAATTTTAAATCACAAGAAGATGCTGGTTCAAAAGGGGGAAGAATAATTTGATACAGCATAAGGTTTAAATCTCAGGGAGAAAACGGAATTTTGATCGGAGGTCTCATATGAAGAATGCCTTTAAGGAAGGTTTAAGATAATTTATGGCTCATAATATTTGAGCCACCAAGACCAAGGTGAAAATTTGAGATAGCAGCTAACTGAACTCGAAATGTAGCAACTGCTGCCCCTTCCTTAAAAATCTTTGTTAGAAATTCTAAGATCGAAGATAGCGGAGCTCGGAAAGGGTCAATGTTCTGCATGTTGGCCCAAATTGAGAACCTTTTTCATTTACTGCCATATAATGTCCTGGTAGATGGCTTGTGAGAAGACAAAAGAATCTGTCTTGTATCTTCTGAAATTGAATGAAGCCTGGCAATTAGGGGAAGTGGATTAGCCAGTCAGTTTGAGGGACTGAAGAGAAGGATGAAGATCCCCTGACGGGTGAGTCAGAAGGACCGGAACTGGGCCCAGGAGCCATGGATCTTCCAACAGATGATGGTGGAGAAACAGAAACCAAATCTGTCGCGGTCAGTAGGGGCCTATGAGTATAACAGTCCTTTTCAGCGATTTTGCTTTCTGTAAAAATCTGGGTATTAATGGGAAGGGTGGAAATGCATAAAGGAGACCCGGGGGCCAATTGTGTAAAAGTGCGTCTCTTGGGGGATGACCGGGAGATGGTATTAGGGCAAAGCAGCTTCTGCATTTTGAATTGATATGGCTGGCAAAAAGGTCGCAGCAAGGTTGGCCCCATATGCAGAAAATCAACTCCGCAACCTGTTGTTTGAGACACCACTCGTGAGGGAGTAATATTGCCTTGCTTAGCTTGTCTGCTATCACGTTGGATTTCCCGGGGATGTGCATTGCTAACAGAAAACGCTGGGACGACACAGCCCATTTGTCAGACCCTGAGTGCTTCTCGACAAAGGAGGTAGGACTTGGTTCCGCCCTGCTTGTTCACATATCAGACTACTGACGTTGTCGGTCTGCATTGCAATAGTCCCTAGAGGGAGAGAGTCCTGAAAGTACTGCAATGCCAGAAGTATCGCTCTCAACTCTAGAACATTGATGTGCAGATGTGATTTTTGATCTGTCCATGTGCCTTGGGCAGTCTTTCCCTGAAAATGCCCCACCACCCTATCAAGGAAGCGTCCGTGGTCACACTGGCTACTGGGGGGGACAAAGGGTCTTCTGATTGTGGCATGAAGAGACGTCAACCACCACCGAAGGTCTCTCCTGCAACAATCCGTGATAAGAATAATGTGGTGCATTGGTAGTTTCTGGAAAGACCACTGAGCGAAGAGGAGCCATTGAAGAATTTGCATATGCATCTTCGCGAGTGGTATAGCCAGGATTGCTGCCGCCATCAAACCTAGTACTTTCAATACCTCCGCTGCTGCAGCTTTGTTCTTCGACACCAGTGAGCTGACATTTTGGCGGAGAAGAGAGACTCTTTCGACAGGGAGACAGAGTGATAGATGAGGTATCCAACTCTGCTCCTATAAAAACGGTATGCTGAGAAGGCAATAAGGCAGACTTTTCGAAGCTGATTGTAATGCCTAATTGATGGCAAAGTGTCAGAGTGTATTGTGTTGCCTGGGTCAATTGATGCCTGGTGGTAGCAGTGAGGAGCCAATCGTCTAAGTATGGAAACACCTGGAATCCTAGACGCCTCAGGTGAGCAGTGACCACTGCCACGCATTTGAACACTCTGGGGGCTGTAGTGAGACCAAAGGGCAGGGCTCGAAACTAGTAATGATTGGCTCCCAGCCGGAAGCGCAGATGATCTCTGGAGCATCTGTTCATCTTTATGTGATAGTATGCGTCCTTGAGATCTATGGAGCACATCCAATCGCCTTTCCCTAAGAAGGGAAGAATGGACTGAAGCGTGACCATTCGGAACTTCTCTTTCTTTACGAACTAGTTGAGTCTGTTGAGGTCCAAGATAGGTCTCCAGTCCCCTGTTTTCTTTGGAACCAAAAAGAATCTTGAGTATGTTCCGAATCCGACTTGGTCTGCTGGGACTGATTGGAGGACTCTTTTTTTCTAGCAATCTGTGGACCTCTACGATTGCTTGTTCCCCGAGATTGGGTGGAACATCTGGGATTTTCTTTATAGGAATGGGAGGGGTGAAGAACGGTATGAAATATCCTCTGGAAATGATGCTTTGTACCCAAGTATCCAATGTTATATTAAGCCAGGCTTCTGGGTACTAAGACAAGTGACCCCCGACTGCCTCCAGAGCCGAACAGTCGGGCCCCCTTTCAGGGGTGCTGGTAGGACTGACCGGAGAACTGACCCCTGTCACCCTGTTGCTGCAGACCTCCTCTGCCATGGGGGTGGCGTCTTCCGTTATAACCTCCTCCTCTGCCTCTAGAGGGAGTCTCTCCACGTGTGTCCTGAAAGGCTGCCAGAGTTTTTCGGAACTACACCCCCCCCCCCCCCCAGGGCCCTTGGGGTAGGGCCGAGCTGGGGTGAAAAAACGGACCCCAATGGCAGATAAGGTCTTGCCTTCCTGCTCACACCTGGTTAAAGTTTCCTTTACTTTGGGCCCAAACAGTGATGAGCCATCGAATAGGGTATTAATAAAGGAAGACTTAAAGAGTTCCGCAAAGGAACAGAGACGCATCCAGGCTTGTCTTCAAAGAGCAATGCCCGAACTAGTGGCTCTATTCGAACCATCAGTTGCATATATGAGATGCATGGACGAGTTCACTACTGAGTTTAGGGTAGCGAGCTGGGCGTTGACTTTGTCGGCCACTCCTGCAGCTACCGTACCCTGGAGAGCATCTTCTAGCTCTTTCAGAAGTCTCTGTAGTCTTGTAAAATGAGTTAAGTAGTTCAGTGATCACAGAGAAAAAGTCACTGAACTAAACATGCTCTTCCCATATCTATCCATAACCCTAGAACCTCTGTTAGGAGGATGGATAGAAGAGGATGTCTCAGATACTTCCTTTTTGGTGGCTGCAGCTACCACCTTGGAATCAACAGGCACTCCTTTTGTCAAAAATGTCTTGTCCACTGGGGCAGATATGAATTTACTGGGTCTACGAGGGACAGGTTCCATGGCCTCCGGTGACTCCCATGCCTTAGGAGAGATCAGTTCCATGAGCTCGTCGTAAGGTGGAGACACCCAAGAAGTGGAAGGTTAAGACCCAAAAGCCTTCAAGAGCACGGACTCATCCTCAGTAGGGGTCTTGGACTGCCAATTGCCCCTCTGACTAAGGATCTCTATTACCTCTGCAAAGGAGATATCCTCAGAGGGGGAACGAGGGGACCCTTCTGACTCATCCAAGTCCGTGTCAGATGTCAAAGACTCCTGTGGGGAGTCCAAGTGCCTACTCTTGCACTGTCTCTTCCTGGGCACCTCCTCAGTGGGGGGATCTGGGGAGGTCTCAGAAGAGCAGAGGATGCCCTGTGGGGAGTACTTGAGGCTCAGGGTTTCTACACTTACAGGGATTGGTAGATGAAGAAGCAGACACAGGAGCTTGAGGGGAGAGGGAAAGCTGAACTGATGCTGACGTCTTTGGAGACAAAACTCTCCTCATAGCATCGAAGGCACCATGGCTCCGATGAGAAGGAGTGGACAGACCCGGGAGTACTGTCCGATCCTCCTGCACCAAAACCCTGGGCTCCGAGCCCGAGGTAGGAGCCGAGCTCATCCGAGCCGAAGCCCTGAGAGGAAGAGTCGGCACCGGCAAGTCAGTGTAGCTATCCTCCACAGACCTGACGGGAGAGCGTCGGCTCCTAAAATCCTCGGTCGGCGCTGAGGACATCCGAGTAGATGGAGCCGATAACACCGGTGCGGGTATCGGCCTCCAAGGGTTCGACCACCATCGGTTCAATTTCCTTCGGCTCCGAGAGTCCAGTACGGCTCGGAGGAGTAGACAAGTCCGGTTCCATGGTCTTCGGTACCGACGAGCTGGTCAGGGCCCACAACAATTTGGCAAGTCCTGGTGCCTGTAAAAGCTTCTGCACTAGCCGATCCATGTTAAATCTGAAAGGCTGACTGAAGACTTGGTTGAATGCACCGAAGGTGCTGACTGGAGCAGAGGTGAAGGAACTTCAGAGACCGGCTCCAATACTGAGAGCTGGCTCCGAATCAAAGGTACACTCTGTTCCAATGACTGTGGAACCGATGACCCTCCTCCTGAAATCTTAGCCTTTTTTGAGACCTTATCTGAAGACTTGGATTTTGAGGATTTGGATGATGCACTAACACCCTCATGGCTACAAGACTTCCGAAAAAGATTGCTGTAGCAATCCCCTGTCTAGAAGTTTCCTCCTTGAAGAAAAGGAGTGGCAAATGCTACAGGTGTCTTGGAGGTGTTTAGCCCCCAGACAGTAGACACATTGAATGTGTCCATCAGTAACAGACATTTTCTGCCCACAATCTGGGCATTTTTTTGAAACCCGATTTGGGATGGGATTTCTCCCTAGCATCCGACATAGTTAAGTGAAAAAAGCAGTAATTTAGATACACAACTAAGCCCAAACCGGGCATTGAACAAAAAATATAGATACAAATATAGGGATAAGGCCCACAGGAAAACCAGACTATAATAAAGATTAATAGTAGAGAAAAGGGGTTTAAGGCCCACACAAACTAAGAAGCCAACAAGGCCCTAACTTTTAAACTATTTCTACTATCTAGAGAGCAAATATAATAGTACTAACACACACGACATATATTAAACAAAAAGGAAACTTTTTATAGACTTGCTGTTAATTTGTTTCTAAAATGGTCCAAGCTAACTGGAACACCGAGATCTGTCTTGCAGCGGCAAACTAGATCTGAGGTAATTCCAGCAGTAAAGTGTGGGATAAGGGGCTTGGTCTCGAGCTACTGGCAAACCTTGAGCTTGTCATCGACCGTGTTGGAGCTGAGGGTCTTCTCTGAACCCATCAGTGAGAATAAATTGTGAGATTTAACAACTTCACATCTGCACATTTCTTGGCATTGAGCTTGAGCCCATGGCTCTGGCACCAAGCATCTGCTTCTGTAAGGCCCTTTTGTAAAACATCCACATCATTTGGGGATTCAATAATGGCTCCCAGTTTGCAGTCCTCTGTGAACTTTGTTAGCAAGAGTCCCTTAGTGTTGGCCTGTACTTCAGAGAAGTAGATGCCAAACAAGAGCGGTCCCAGGACTGAATCCTGACGTACTCCACTTGTCACTTGTCTGGAGCTGGATTTGGAGTCGGCTACTTTTACAGTGTGGGTTCGGTCAATATGCCAGTTGGCAACCCATCAAGTGATGTAGGGATTAATGCCCAGCTTAGTAAGTTTATCTATGATTCCAGAGTGGGGGATGGTGTTGAAGGCCTCGGCGAGGTCCAGATAGGCTGTGTGAACCACCTTACCCTTGTCCACGGCTCTGGAGACTGATTCGAAGAAGTCAATCAGGCTCAAGAGACAAGATCGGCCCTTCACGAACCCAAACTGTGTGGGGTCCAGTGTTTGAAGGTTGGCAATGTCTTTGTTTATAAGTTCCATGGTCTTGCAGTTCAGGCTCGTCAGACTGATGGGGCGGTAGTTCCCAGGATTCAAGGTGGATCCCTTCTTGTGGAGTGGGATAACTGTAGCTGTACGCCACTCAGTGGGCACGAAGCCTGAGGTGAGGCTATGATTACACATGACACTTAGGTGAGGTGCCAGTTCATTTTGTAGTTCATGCAGTACACAGCCTGGGATGTCGTCTGGTCCCATGGATGCTGTATTCTTAGCTATGGAGAGTGCATTTTTTGCCTGTGTGGCCGTTATTACCGGAATTTGGCAATCTTTCGGTATTGAGATGGGCTCTTTGGGGGTGAAATTTGCACTGAATCGATCTGCCAGGATATTGGCAATATCCTTGGGATCAGTATATTTAATGCCATTCTGTTGTAGCTCACAGCAGATCAGAGCATTCCAATTTAGATTCTTGACATAGCTATAGAATGCCTTTTGGTTGCCTTTGGAATCTTTGGCAATTTTATTTTTGTAACTAGCTTTGGAGGATTTTATGAGGGATCTCAGCTTCTTACTGAGGCTGGTAAGGGAGGTTTTTGCATCCTGGGATTTTCCTCTTTTCTGCAACAGTTTCTTCCTTTTGTTGTAAAGTTTGTTTATGGCAAGGGACTACCAGATTGGCTTCGTGTTTTGGAGGACAGCGTCTTGGTTCTATTGGAGATGGCACGATTCATACACGAGTGGATGTGCTCGTACAGTGCCTTAGTGTAGGATTCAGCAGTCGAACTTTCAGTTCCCGTCTGCATGGGTGTCTTGAAGTTTGTCACTTCTGACTTGAGTAGCATGAAGTTGGCTTTGGAGAAGTTTTTTTTACGAAGGTTTCCTTACTGGGGGGTGGGGGTGGGATGTGGATGTCAAGGGTAATTAGCTTATGGTCAGACCTGACCAACAAGGGGGTGACCATAGGTGTGGAGCATCTATTTCCCATGTTGGTAATGACCAGGTCAAGGATAGTGGAGCCCCTGGTGGGACTAAGGATTAGTTGATCCAGTGTGTTGGAATTTATGAATTCCAAGAACCGTTGGCAAAGGTGTTGGCAAAGGAGTAGTTTTCCCAGTTAATGGCAGGGTAGTTGAAATCACCCAGTATTAGGGTGTTTGATTGTATCTTAATATTTTCCAGTATGTTTAGAAAGGTGTAGTGAGCATCTTAGGGCATGGTGGGGGATCTGTAGTAAGCTACAGTTTGGATTGCAGTCTTACCTAGTGTTAGTTGCACCTGGAGAATTTCAGATGCACTGTGTTGGGCAACTAGCCTGGTGTTGTGAATATCCTTGGTGAATATGGACACACCTCCACCTTTAGTGTTTCGGTCCTGGTTTGGTGGCCGAAAAGTGTGGTAAGAGTTGTAGCCTGGTATTGCAGAGGTGCCCACTGGAGTCTTGAGCCAGATCTCAGTTACTGCACAGATACTGATGTTCTCCATTTTTAGGACTGCCTCGAGAGAATGCATTTTGAGGTTTAGACTTCTAGCATTGAGTAGCATTACCTTCAGATTTTGCATGCTTGTACCTGTTACGGTGGTGGTTTTGTCCTTTGAACTTTGCCTAAAAAAGGCACTATAGGGGAGGCAAAGGCCTTAGCCAGTCACCTGAATCCCAGGGGCGACAGGTGCAGACCACCTCTCTGGCAGGGCATCGTGGTCTGTCGATCATGTTCCCACGCAGATACTGGATGCACTTTGAATGACACCAGAAGCTTAGCCAATTGCTGAAGTCAATCAATTTGTCCTTAAACTGTGGTATCATTCTGAGCGAAGGCAGGATGCTACTCAGGGCTAGGGTCATACCTGCCTGGGCCACATGATCCGAGAGCTCTTCCATGTCTCTTCATGTAGTCCAGGGAGGTAAGTCTCAAGTCATTCACTCCAATATGGACAATGCCAGAGTCATATCTGTACTTGTTGTGGAGTGACTTGAGTGCATGCGTTATGTGGCGGATCCTGGCACCCGACAAGCAGCTGACTGTAAATTTCTCCTTGTTCAGTCTGGTAAGTGGGACATCAGTGTGCTTGACTACAGCATCACCTATGACTAAAGTGTTGGGTACATTGTCTTGCTTTAGGAGCTGTTGTTGGGTGGCACACTGGTGTTGTGAGCTATGTGACACTTTGGTTGTGATTGTTGTTTGTTTGCATTTCAGCTTCGGAGGTCCTTGTTGCTTGGGAATGTTACTGTTAAGGGCCTCCACATATGTGGGTTTAGTGTTGCTATGTGTGGGTGTTGGTGGTGTGGGTTTAGAAGGGCTATGTGTTGCTTGAGGTGTAGTGTGGGTGTTAACCTTCTCCTCTTGACTGTCTAGCACAATCTTGGGTGGAGAGAGCTTTGCTTCCAGTTTGGCTATATAAGCGCATCTCTCGCAGGTTGTAGTGTTGGGTGGTAGGAGGTGAGGGTTGTCTGTGTACATGAGGCAATTGCATTTCCCCAGTATGCCCAGATTTTCACCATGTGGACAGGAGAAATCACCAGAAGCTGACCGTTGGACATGCCTGTTTGGTGCATTTTTTTGTAAAGTACAAGAGCTGTTTTCCCTTACCTTAGCAAGGTACTTTGCAATTATAGGCATTTTAGTACCTATGATTAATTTCTCCTTATTAACAAAGAGAGTTGAATGATTGTATCAGTTTAAGGCTTCTTAGTGCTTTCCAGCAGGTTTTAAAGCAAGTACGAGTCACAGGCATGCTTAAAGGTAAGATGGAAAACGTGGTTTATCCTAAACACTGCAGTGTGCACTAGAGGAGATAGATGTGAAAGTAGGAAACTTAAGTTTAATCTGTCTAAAAAGTTAAGTTTTAGTGCAGAGTCACTATTTTTAAAACATCAAGATAGATTAAAAGGGGATGGTCGCTTTTGTATTCTAGTACTATGAAATACAGTAGGATGGCCAATAAATTTAAATAGTTGAAGGGGAATGATTTCACAAAATGAAATTTATGCTTACTCACACAAGCCAGTAAAAACTGAGAGGAAATGAGATATATGGTCAAATTAACATAAGGGGAAGGCAACTAGAAAGACAGTGGTGTTTAAGAACACTACAGTTGGGAAAACAATTTCTGCCTGACTCACAAGAGATAGGTGTGGTGTCTTTTCAAGTTTTAATACACAGTTAAAGGCAGAATACACGTAAAACACAAGGTAAATAAAACAAATCACAGTATTCAAAATAGAAAAGGCAATAAAGTAATACAACAAATAAAAAGCAAACTAACCTTATCCTCACAGCAAAGTGTAGCAGAGTCTGGGCGAGCCTTTCTAGTAAAGCTCTGAAATGTTTTATTTTACCCAATAAATAGAAGGTTTAGTTCCTAGCTCCACCCCCTCAGTCCACAGATGATTAACCTTAACTGACCTGTTCTATTGACCTGTACTAATTTCTACCAGACTCAAGAGACAGAGCTGTGGTCTCTTTTTCAAGTTTTAATATGCAGTTAAAAGCAGAATGCAAGCAAAACAAAAGGAAAATAAAACAAATCACAGTATTCAAAATAGAAAAAGGCAATAAAGTAATACAACAAAAAAACAAAAAAAAAATTATCCTTGTTTCCCGTCTTTCCTGACCTAGAGTAGTCCAAATACAGGCTTTGCTGTATTCTGGACTTTTGGAAAGTTCCTGTGTTGCCCATTTCCTTTCTTGGATAAAGGGAGGCTTCTTTGTTCACCAGTGGCAGTGGGGAGCTTAGAGCAGCCTATCTATCCCTGGAGGAGTGTTCCCAGCACAAGAATCTGGTAGTCGATTGGCTGTTTTGGGCCAATTTCTAGCTCTTTCAAGTCCCCCTGTATAAAACCCGCTTTAGTGTGGCTTTGTGCGATTTTGCGCATAGCGCAGCATCGGGCAACGCCGCTTAATTGGGTTTAAACCATTCTCAGCTCCACAAAGTCTGCTCTTCACTGTTTCCCTTAGAACTGATCTAGTTCTCATAATAAACACCCTATTCCTACTCTAAAGCCTGGCACTTGCTCACTAAAGCAATTATACAAGTCAGCACTAAAAAATTAAAAGCACTACACCCTCACAAACTCCCCTTGAGTACTTTGTTCCCAATTGGCCCTTTTTTCAATTATAAAGGAACTCCCAATACTATTCTAGCATGTCCAAAGGTCAGTTGTCAATCTCCTCTCCGGTCAAGCTGGTGAATCTGGGAATCTTGAGGCAATGTTACAACTGCCTCATGTACACAGAAAACCCTCTCCTCCTCCCAACAAATTCCAACACGTGAGATATGCAACCATATAGCCAAACTGGAGGCTAAGCTCTCTCAACTCAGTACTGGCGTAACCAGTCAGGAAGAGAAGGAAACCACACTCACTACAATTCCAGTCTCACATAGACCTACCATGACAGCAAACCAAACACATAAGCACACAAAAACATACTCGGAGGCTCTAAATAAAAATCTGCCTAAGCAACAGAGACTTCCAAAGCAGACACCCAAGCAACCGCTACCCCAAAACAAAACACGTGCAACACATAGCTCACAAAGCCAGTGTGCCGAACAGTCACAGCCCTTAAGGCTAAACAACACACCTGATACACTTGTAATAGGTGACTCTATTGTCAGGCACACTGACGTCCCGCTCTCCAGGCTGAACAAGGATAAGGTCATGGTGAGCTGCCTGTCGGGCGCTAGGATCCGCCACATAACACAAGCACTCAGGTCATTCCAAGGCAAGTACAAATATGACTCAGTCATTGTCCATGCTGGTGTGAATGACCTGAGACGTACCTCCCTGGACTACATGAAAAGAGACAGAGGAGCTCTCTGAGCATGTAGCCCAGGCCGGTATGACCTTGACCTTGAGTAGCATCTCACCCTCACCAAGAATGATGCCACAATATGAAGACAAGATGATCAATTTCAACAATTGGCTTAAGTATTGGTGTCATTCAAAGGGGATCCAATGTCTGTCAGCCTGGGATGACATGCTCGACAAGCCACGATGCTTTGCTAGGGACGGCTTGCACCTGTCACCCCTGGGCTTTCGGATATTGGCAAAGGCTCTTGCCACCCCCATACTGCCTTTTTTAGGCAAGGTTCAAAAGACAAACCCACCTCCATAGGTATCACAAGGGATAAGAAACTAAAAGTAATGCTACTCAATGCCAGAAGTCTAAACCTCAAGATGCACGCACTCGAAACTCTCCTTAGCATGGAGAACATCGATATCTGTGCAGTAACAGAAACCTGGTTCAAGGCTCCCGAGACCACCCCAGCAATACCAGGTTATACCTCATACCATGTTTTTCGGCCCCAAAACTTGGACCGAACCACAAAAGGAGGGGAGTATCAATATTCATCAAAGATACCCACACCTCCAGGTTTGGTGGCACAGCACGAAGCATCAGAGACTATCCATGTGCAACTAACAGCGAGTAAAACTGCCTTCCAGTTTATAGCCTGCTACAGACCATCCTCCCAAACCCAGGAACCCCACTCGGCCTTCCTGAGAACACTGAAAAATATGAAGGTCTCTCCAAACACCATTATATTGGGCGACTTCAACTACCCAAACATAGACTGGGAGCATTACCCTAGCTCCAACACCCTAGCCCAAAGGTTCCTAGAATTTATAAACTCAAATGCTATGGAACAACTTGTTACCACTCCCACAAGAGGGGAAAACATACTGGACCTGATCATCACCAACATGGGGACTCTATGCTCCAGACCAGAAGTGTATCCCTCTCACTGGTAAGATCAGACCATAAACTAATCTCACTAGATATTCACATCCCGACCCCAGCCCCTGCCCAGAAAACCACAGTGAAAAACTTCTCTAAAGCAAATTTCACACTCCTCAAAACAAAGGTGGAATCCTTCAAAGCCCCCGGGCCTGTGGAAAATACGGCCCAGACCGCAGAATCCTTTATAAACACATTCTATGAATGCCTTCAGGAATGCATGGATCATGCAATCCCAAACAAAACCAAGACCCAATCCTCCAAAGGCAGGCGTCCTGTCTGGTGGACCCCAGCCATAAACAAACTATACAATAGAAGGAGGAAGCTACTACATGATGGAGCAAAATCCTAAAAAGGGAAGGCATCTCTGATCAGTATTAGCAAAAAACTACGGGCACTCATAAAATCGTCTAAGGCCAGCTTCGAGAGAAAAATTGCACAGGACACTAAGGATAATCACAAGGCTTCCTTTAGTTATGTTAGAAACCTGGGTGGGAATTCCCAGATATGCTCAGAATTAGTCCAAAATGACAAAAAATACACCGAACCCACAGACATTGCCAACATCCTAGCTGACAGGTTCAGCGCAAACTTCTCCCCCCCCTTCCCCACCAAAAGGGAAAATCTCTATCCCAGCAGAGTGCTGCCCCCCTGACATCTCAGATGCTCAGGTAAGAGCCACCCTCTCCAAAGCAAAAAACACAGCATCAATGGGACCAGACGGTGTCCCGGCTGCATCCTACATGAACTCCAAGAAGAACTAAACCCAAACATAAAACTACTGTTCAATCTCAGCCTTACTACAGGATATGTACCCAAAGAGTGGCGTACAGCAACAGTGGTCCCTCTCCACAAAGGTGGTGCCTCAACGGATCCTGGAAACTATCGCCCCATAAGCCTGACTAGCTTGGTCTGCAAAGCTATAGAAAGGATCATCATGGACCTCATAAATAAAGATATTGGGGACCTACAGACACTGGATCCTACCCAGTTCGGCTTTGTTAAGGGCAGATCCTGCCGCTTAAACCTGGTCGATTTCTTTGAAACAGTCACCAAGGCCATTGACGAGGGGAAGGTGGTCCACACAGCCTACCTGGACCTCGCAAAAGCCTTCGATACAATACCCCACTCGGGCATTATAGATAAGCTCACCAGCTTAAATATAAACCCCTATGTTACTAGATGGGTTGCAAACTGGCTCAAGGACAGAACCCACATGGTTAGAATTGCTGGAGCCATGTCAGACTCCAAACCAATTACAAGTGGCGTCCCACAAGGCTCAGTCCTGGGACCTCTCTTGTTCGGTATACATTTCTCGGAGGTACAGGCCAACACGGAAGGACTTTGGCTGACCAAGTTCGCAGATGACTGCAAACAGGGCGCCATAATAGACTCTCCAGCCAACACAAGCATCCTACAAAAGGGTCTCATAGAAACAGACAACTGGTGCCAGAGCCATGGCCTCAAGCTAAATGCCAAAAAGTGTATAGTCATCCCCGTCGGCAAAAACAAAGTGCCCACAAATTACCACATAGATGGTAATCCATTAAGTACGGAAGAAGTAATTAGGGACCTGGGGACCCAAGCTGATAGCAATCTCTCATTCGACAACCACGTGGCCAAAGTGGTTAGAAAAACATTTTATATAGCCCACCTAATCATGAAGGGATTCACATCTAGATCAGGGGAGGTCATAGTGCCTCTACTCATCCCTCATCAGGCCCATAATTGAGTACAATGCCCCTTTTGCGATGTACCTTACCAGACACATGCAGCAACTGGAAAGACCCCAAAAGTATCTCACCAAGAGGATCAAAGGGCTCAAACAGATGCCATATGCTTCCCGGTTAAAGAAACTCCAGCTCTACTCAGTGGCATACCGCCTGCTCAGAGGTGATCTGTGCCTGACGTATAAAGCCATGTCCAACCCGGAATTAATGGACATGCTGCACCTCAGAAAATCCAAATCCCATCGAGCTACGCACTCGAGAGACTTGAACCTCAGCACTGAAATAAATAGGACATATTGGAGGGACAGATTCATAACCCAGAGGCTCCCTTCACTCTGGAATAAAATCCCAGTCCAGGTTAGGCAGAGTCCCTCATTGACTCTCTTCAAGAGGAATCTTGATGAGTGGATGGGAGATTGTAGATATACTCCGGGTATCACTTCTGTGTCACTGTTAGACAGAGGCACAGTATACTAACCTTGAAAAAGGGCATAGCAAAATTCATTTAAAATGGGTGGCGAAAGCCAAACACACTCTGGCTAGGCTTGTAAATGCCCTAGGGCAGATAGCCTAGTATGAACCTATGAACAAATAAAAAGCAAACTAACCTTTACCTCACAGTAAAGTGTAGCAGAGTCTGGGTGAGCCTTTCTAGTAAAGCCCTGAAATGTTTTATTTTACCCCTTAAATAGAAGGTTTAGTGGGATGCACACTATAGGACAGACTGAATGAGGACATCCGAGCAGAAACCAAAGTAGCTCCAAATGCAAAGAAGGTTGAAGACAAAAAAATTACAGTGGTTCAGGCAAATATGCAGAAAAGCAGAAGACAATCTGGAGATGATGATTTGGGACATACAGGAAGAAGGCAAGAAGAAATGAGGGCATCCAGAAACAGGTGGATGGACTGTTTTAGAGGACCTGTACAGTCAGGCAAGACTGTTAAAGATAGGAGAGTGGCACTGAATTGAAATAGATGGTGACAGTTGACACCATGTAGAAAATGGGGAAAAGGGGATGATGGTGGCATGTTCAATGGAGGCTACTATTACAGTCATAACTTCAGGCAATTCTGCTGCATGCTGAGGTCTAACATCCAGCCACAGTTTCAGAGCTAAGCACCCTTCTCCCATGGCCAGGCTGACTACCTTACCTCAGAAGTCTTCATGTTATTGGTGTAAAGGTGACATTTGCCCAAATCATCTTTGGTTCTTTCTTCCCTCTTTAAAGATCACCTTAAATATCACAGTCAGTAGAAATGGAACAGCGCGCAGGCATAATAATTTCACAGGGATCATGTCATAGGGGAGACCCACACAGTCCTAGTCTTCCTGACAGACCCAACCAAGAAGAAAATGTGAAGGAAAGGAAGACAAGGGAGCAAGTGTAAGGGGAAAAGGACAAAATACCCATCTAAGCTCTAGGTTCCCCAGGAAGACAGAGGCGATCGGAAGGAAGAGGACCTGGACTGCAACAGTGACCACATACTCAAATCTACTGTTATGCCAAGTTGATTACACAGTACTGTTTCTGTGTGTTGGCCACCATTACGTTAATAACTAAAGAGTAGATTATGAAAGCTTATCCTGTAATTAGGACAAGTGGTAAGGTGAAGATGGCAGTAACCAGCTGCAAACACAGCTCTCATCCTAGAGATAAGGACAAAAAAAAAGAAGTTATGTCTTACCATAACTTTCCATCTGTGTTGTTGATCTTCATCCATTCATCACTGACGGGTTTCAGTTCCGTCCTCAGAACAGAGTCAGCCTTATACCAAGCTCATGCCAGCCAAAAACTCTCGAGCTAAGCTTTTACCCATAACCCCTTTCTCCTGGTTACCTCAGATCGAGTTTGCCCTAATAAGTAAAGCAGAGGCTGTCTCCGAGCACAAACCTTAATCAAGGAAATGGACTTAAAGTATCCCCCAGGAGCTTCTAGGAGGGTGAAGGAGGATGGGACATGATGAATGGATGGAGATCAACAACACAAATGGAACATTATGGTAAGACGTATGTTAATCTTCATTCCATTCATCACTGATGGGACAGAGTCCCCAGCTACCTTATATCACATGAGTGGCCCTATGGAAGAACATTCCTGAGCACCACTGAACCAAAAGACACACACTTCCCCTGGAGACCAAATCCAACTTGTAATGAGTGATAAAGGTATGCGGTGAAGCCCATGTAGCTGCTGCACAGATGTCGTCCATCGAAGCTCTGGAGTGGAATGCCACAGAAGTTGCCATTGATCTGGTGAAGTGAGCTATGCTGTGGAATAAAATCCCGGTCCATGTGAGGCAGAGCACCTCGCTGGCTCTGTTCAAGAGAAATCTTGACCGGTGGATGGGAGATCGTAGGTTTACCCCGGCAATCATCTCTGTGTCACTGCGGGACAGAGGCACAACAAACTAATGGGCACATTATTTCTAACATAAGGGGTGGCGTAAGCCACATAACTTTGGGCTAGGCTTATAAATGCCTTAGGGCAGATAGCCTAATATAAACCTATGAACCTATGTTTGGTGGAACAGACTTTCTTTCTTGGTTATAAATGAAAATTATAGTCTCTCAGTCATTTGGATAGGGTTACTTTACAGACTGACTTTCCCATTTTTGGACCAGAAAAGGATATAAATAACTGGTCTAATTTTCAGATTGATTCTGTTCTAAGTAAAATCTCAATGGTCTGTGGACATACAGTAAATATAAACAATACTCTCCCTTGTTCAAAAAGTTAGGAAAAAACACTGGCAAATCAATAGTTGGATTAATAGAGAGCTCAGAGATTACTTTGGCCAGGAAGGAAGGGTTGGTCCATAGTGATACTCTGTCCTTATGGAAAATCAAATAAGGACGCTTGGTGCAAAGAGCCTGGAGCTCGGAAATGCATCTGGCCAAAGTACTAGCCACCAAAAAGAGATTTCCAAGATAGAAACTTGATGTCACATGTGGCTGCTGGCTCGAAAGGAGGTCATGTCAAAGACTAAGTCAAGTGTGAGACTCCAGGGTTTTGTGGGCTGCTTAACTGGAGGTCTGGAATGACAGACTCCTTTCAAAAAGGCTTTGCTCAGATGAGAAATTAAAGAGGAGTCACCAAAACCATTATGAAAATTCGAAATGGCAGCTAAATGAACTCGAATAGTTGATGCTGTGGTGCCCTCCTCAAAGAAGTTAGATCAATACTGGAGTACAGTAGAGATCAGTGCAGAAAATGGATCTAGTTTTCTCTGTCTATACCAAATAGAAAATCTTTTCCATTTATCAGCATAAAGTTTTCTGGTGGATGGTTTATCCAAAGCGAGAATAATGTCATGGCTGGAGAGGGAAGATTACAATGCCTGGCGAACATCGGAAGTGGAGAAGCCAAGCTGTGAGCTTGAGACTGGTCAAGTTTGGGTGGCTCAACCCTTGGGGATGAGAAATCAGATCTGGAGTTGGATCCAAGGTCCACGGTCTGCAAAGTAGATGAGGTCAGAGAAAGAGGAGCCATACCTGTCAAGGTCAATATGGTGCTATGAGGATCATTTTGCTTTTCAACCTAAGAGTTTTGTTCAGAACTAGAAGAATCAGAGGAATGGGAGGATAAGCATAAAGCAGTTCCGTGGGTCAAGCATGGATAACAGCGTCCCTCGGGGACTCCCCCCTGCGGGGGAATTAGGGTGAAGTAGTTGGATAGCTACGTGAATAGGTCGCAGCAAGACTGGCCCCAATGGCTGAAAATCTTTGCCACTAAGCTGAGGTCGAGGGATCACTTGTGAGGCAAGAGAATGCATTTGCTCAATTTGTCTACGATTACGTTGGAATTCTCCGGGATATGCATTGCTATCAGAAAACGGTTGGAAGCTATCGCCCATTGCCAAACTCTCATGGCCTCTCAACATAGGGAATAGGACTTGGTTTCTCCTTGTTTGTTGATATAGCAACCTACTGACATGTTGTCCAATTGGACAGCAACTGTTCCCGAAGGAAGGGCAGACTGAAATGCTTGCAAAGTCAAAAGCACTGCCCTCGGTTCTAGAACATTTATATGCAGATTGGCTTCTAAATCAGACCATGTGCCTTGGGCGGTCATTCCCTGAAAATGCCCCCCCGACCCTATCAGGGAAGTATCTGTGGTCATAATGGCGCTGGGGAGGGGAGAAGGGGGGTGGAAGGATCGGTTCCAAAGTTCTGTCTCTGGCTTCATCCACCAAAAAAGATCTAGTTTGCATCAATTTGTAATTTGAATAAGGACAACGGGTGGCGGTTCAGATACCATTGGGTTAACAGAAGCCACTGAAGGAGTCTCATGTGAAGCCTTGCTAGGGGTACTATAGATATAGATGCTGCCACTGACCCTAACAGCTGCAGTACCTGTTGAGCCGGAACCAAGTCTTGGCAGAATATCATTTGAAGCTGGATCATTTGTCTTTGAAGCCTGTGATCTGGGAGAGAGATTAAACAAGAGTGGGTATTGAATGTCACCCCTATAAATTCCAAGGTTTGGGTTGAAGTTAGATTGGACTTCTCTCAGTTTATAGACATTCCCAGGCGATTTGCCAAAGAGAGGGTGTAGTGCAAGGCTGTTACCAGTAGATGCTTGGTGGGAGCAGTGATGAGCCAATCATCCAGATATGGAAACACCCAGAATCCTTGTAGTCTAAGTGAGCTGTCACTGTTGCCATGCATTTGGTGAACCCTCTGGGGACTGTAGACAGTCCAAAGGGTAGGGCACGGAATTGATAATGATTGGTTCCCAGCTGGAAGCAAAGGAACCTTCTGGAGCATTTGTCCATCTTGATGTGGTAATATGCATCCTGAAGGTGTATCGAGCATATCCAATTGCCTTTCTCCAGAAAAGGGACAATGGACTGAACTGTAACCATCCGGAATTTTGTCTGGCTGACTAACTTGTTTAAACAGCTGAGATCCAAAATCGTCTCCAGTCACCTGTCTTTCTTGGCACCAAAAAGAACCTAGAGTAAAATCCGGATCTGATCTGGTCTGGTGGGACTTTCTGGATGATTCTTTTTAAGTACAGCTTTTCTATATGTAGAGCTGCTTCTTCCCTTACACTGGGTGGAATGTCTGGAATTTGTTTTGGTGGTTTTTGGATAGGAGTTGAATGGGATTTGGTAAGCTCTGGTTATTATCTTCTGCACCCAAGAATCAGTGGTTATTGATAGCCAGGCATTGGGGTGCACAGGAAAGACGTCCCTCGACTGCTTCCAGAGGAAAGCAATCGGGCCGCTCTTCAAGAGCGCTGATAGGGCTGTCCACAGAAAAATCTGTGGAACCCTGATTATGTGGACCCCCTACGCTGGGGAGTCGTCTGGAAGAGTTTCCCCCTCTGCCACTGGGGGTGAACTCACCACGTGTCACAAAATGGACCCCGAGACTTTTTGTACCTAGGGTTGCCACCCCTCCGTTTTTTTTCCGGACTATCCAGAAATCAAACTGACTCTCCGGTAGTCCGGAGAACACTGTACAAACTCCGGTATTCTGTTTCAAAAAGGAAACAGACTATCGGAGTTTGTAAATCGGCTGATTTAAAAGGACGCTGAGGAGTGGAGAAACGTATACCAACTGCAGACAGGGTCCTACCATCCTGCTCACCCCTTGATAGTGTGTCCTTCAATTTGGGGCCAAACAGGGAAGACGCTTCCACTGCAGCGTTAAGGAAGGAAGACTTAAAAGGATCCACAAAGTCACAAGCACATCCAGGCATCATGTCTTATAACTACACCTGAACCCGCAGCTCTAGCTGCCCTTCGGTTGCATGTGAAATTAACCTCATGGACGAATTAGAAATTGATTCCAGGGTTGCTAGCTGCAAGGCTACCTTGTCATTAACCTCATCAGACACCTGTCCTGATAAGAGTACCAGAGAGTACGGAGATGAAATCTCGCTGGAGTCTGGTGAAATGTGCCAGGTAGTTCAAGGACAGAATTTTTAATGGTCAATGAAGCAAATACTCGCTTCCCCAGTCTATCCACTGCTTGGGACTCCCTGTTAGGTGTGCGAACACTATGGTTCTCCTCAGCGAGCACTTTCTTGGCGGTTGCCACCACCACCATAACATCTACTGGTAAACCTTTTGACCAATGTGGATTTTCTTTATGGGGAGACAGGATCTTGTCTGGTCTCCTGGGGATTGCTTCAACAGCATCAGGGTTCTTCTAGGCATGCTGCACCACAAGATGAACCAACTCATCTGCAGGTGGGGTCACCCAGGAGGTAGATGGTTGAGCACAAAAAGCCAGCAGAAAAACTGATTCCTCGGAGGAAGGGTTTTTGGGCTTCCAATCACTCCTCTGTTTCAAGACCTCAAGGATGTCTCCAAAGGAGACATCTTCAGGGGGTGATCGTGGGGACCCTTCCTCTTCATCGTAATCTGTATCTTCAGTAAGGGACTCCCTCAGGGGAATCTACATGCTACCTCTTGCATGATTTCTTCCTAGGAACTTCTTCAGTGGGAGCTTCTGAGGAGGACCCGGAGGAAAGGGCACCCTGCAATAGGGTCTCCTGCGGCTCCTGTGCTTGATCTGGGATGGTGGCCTGCAACAGCTGCATGTCAGGGGGAGGACATGGAGGCTCCGACGTCAAAGGCTTGCCTACAGAGGCAAGAGCCCTCTCCATCGCCTGGAAGACAGGTCCACCCGAAGAGGGATGGGAGTCCAGAACAGAGAAAGACAACCTCTGAACCGGGGTCACACCATGCTCCGTTGAGCCCGCTCCCAGGGATGGAGCCTCAAGCTGGATTGGTACAGACAGGGCTCCTGGCACCATGGATGGCACCGTAGAAAGGGTTGGCGCCGAACTCGGAACTGAGGAGCCTGTATTCCCATCCTGGGACTAAGGAAGATCTGGTTCCAATGGAACCAAAGGCTAAAGGATCAGCTCCGGGACCAAAGTGAGATCCACTATCTGCACCGAAGCAGAGGTTGCAGAGAGGGGCATTGTACAGAAGGCTTCGAAACCTGCAAGGAGGACGAAGTTGGAGAGTAAGATGGAATCCGTGAAGTAGAAATCCCAAGTCCTAGAAGGGATTGGGTTTTTGAATCAGAAGGGATCCCCCCTGGCTATCATCAGCTGGTCCACAAGGCGCACCACACTGAGTTCGAAGAGGCTCCAAGTTGATCTAGTGGATATCACTGAAGAGGACTCTGCATGCTCCAAGAAGGGACTATAAGCCTGTCCCAAGAAGGGGTCCACAGACAGGGAATATCGGGTCTGTGCTTGCATGTCTAACGGCACCACAGTCTCCAATTTTGAGATAGGGGTAGAAATGTCCATTTGAGCTAGTGGAACAGTGAAAAGGCTCGGAGCCATAATCAGGATTGAGGTCAAAATCTTAGTTTCAGCCATAGTCAGTGCCACAGACGGTGCCGAAGCAACTGACAGATGGTGCAGAAATCGGTGCTGTAGATGAAGACTACTGGTCCGGATGATAAAAGGTAAGGTAGTAGGGTATCCACTTAGAATAATAAGCCAATAACAGCTATTTCCTGTAGGTGGTAGGGACAGGAGTGCACCCCTGCCTCCCACTATCATTAAACTACCACTTCCACTTCAGAGTGGCCTTTCTGCCTTTGGCATGTTTCCCACTGCCCTGTCTTCCAACAGAAGGTTCCTTGTTTAACAGTAGTTCCCACTTAATTTGGAAGAGAAGCATAAAACATCTCACTGTGCCTGTGATCTTCCTCTTGACCTCCAGTTTCTTGAATACATTACAAGCACGGAGTCGGAATAAAGTACAGTTTTGTACTTACCATAAATGTAGATGTTCGAGTGTTCACCCTGCTGCAGTCCTCACACTTGGGTTATCCTGCCATCAGGCGGTCCCACAGTCGGCCTGAGTTCCAAAGTCTTGGTCCGGCATCGGTTGCTGTCACTTCTTCCCTGACGTCAGTGCGCCAGGAGTATAAAAGAGGCATCAGTTTTTTCTTGCCCCAGATGTCAGGTGCCCCCAATAGGTAGGCAATATATATATATTGCTACATAAAAATGTACATATAAAAATAAAACAATACCTTCAGGCACAAGCAAATACACCACAGAGGTTGTATAGGACAGAATGGTATAGATAAGTCCAGCTAGTTCAGAGGGGATGGAGGGAGGGTAACATGGACTGCAGCAGGGTGAACACTCGAACATCTACATTTATGGTAGGTACAAAACTGTACTATGTTCATCGTGTTACCCTGCTGCAGTCATCACACTTGGGTTGAATCCCAAAGTTAAGGATGGGTGGTGGAGTTAAACAGGGTTAGAAGAAGCTAGTAGGCCCTGCAAAACTGCAGTGGCAAAACCAGCTCTAGTCTTAGAATATAGAGGTAAGTGATAATGTTTGGTGAAGGTGTGCACTGAACTCCAAGTTGCAGCTTCCAGAATATCCTTAGTTGGCACCCCCCTGAGAAAGGCTGCTGATGTAGCTTTAGCCCTGGTGGAGTGGGACCTAATGTTAGCAGGTACCGGTTTCCCATGATGGGTGTAGCAGAAACGTATGCAATGTCCTATCCATTTTGAAATGGTCTGTTTTGAGATAGCTTTTCCTTGTGATCCTGCAGCATAGGCTATAAAGAGCTGGTCAGATTTTCTGAAAGCCTTAGTTTTATCCAAGTAGTAACAATTGCCTGTGAATGTCCAAAGAGTGCAGGAGTCTTACACCTTTGTTCTGGGGGTTTGGGAAAAAGGTGGGCAAATGAATGGTTTGGTTTAGGGCCACACTGGATACCACCTTTGGCATAAAGGAAGGGTTAGTTCGTAGAGAGACTCTGTCTTAATGAAAAATGAGGAAAGGCTCCACTGCCATTAGTGCCTGTAGCTCTGAAATTCTTCTAGCTGAAGTTATTGCTAGTAGCAGGGCAGTCTTCCATGAAAGAAATTTTAAATCAGCTGAAAAAGCTGGATCAAAGGGTGGCAGTGTAAGCTTTTCCAGAACAAAGTTGAGATCCCAAGTAGGTGTTGGTGCTCTCCTGGGCGGTCTTATTTTCTTAGCCCCTCTGAGGTACTGTCTTAGGAGTGGATGTGAAAATAAAGGAGGATCCGTGCTGTAATGAGCTGAAATTGCTGAGGCGTGGATCTTAATAGATGAAAAGGAAAGTCCTTTGTGCAACATCTCAGTTAAATATTGTAGAATCTGAGGAATGTTTGGATCAAGGGGATTTTGGCCTTTAGCCTGGTTCCAGGCGCAAAATCTTTTCCATTTGTCTGAATAGGTTTTCCTGGTGCTGAGCCTCCTGGCCTCCAGAATGACATCCATAACAGCTTTGGAAAGAGGTGTTGGCTGGTTGTTTAGGTAATTTGCCATGCAGCCAGGTTTAAAGTCTTGAGCTGGCTGTGTAGAATCGGATTGTCTCGCTGTGTGAGCAGGTGAGGAATTTGTGGTAAAATCCATGGTGGGCCGTGGGCCATGTTCCTTAGAATTGGATACCAGTGCTGGCGTGGCCAGTCTGGTGCAATGAGTATCATTTGTGGCCTCTCTAATCTGACTTTCAGGAGTACCTTTGCTAGAAGAGGCAGTGGTGGAAAGGCATACACTGTTAATGTTTTCCAATTGAATGAGAGGGCATCCACTTTCCAAGCTTGTGGATGGAATGTCCTTGTGCAAAACTTTTGAAATTGGTAGTTTTGGGGGTTGGCAAACAGATCTATGTCTGGGCGTCCCCATTTTCGAGTTATCATTGCAAATACTTGTGGATCTAGTTTCCACTCATGGGGATCCATGATGTTTCTGCTTAAGTCGTCTGCCAATGTGTTTTTCTTTTCTGGCAGGAATTGTGCTTGTAATTGAACCTGGTAAGACAGTGCTGTGTTCCACAAGGTCATTGCTTGCCTGCATAGAGGGTAGGAATGTGTGCCCCTTGCTTGTTTATGTATCACATTACTGTGGTATTGTCCGTCTTTATTATTAGTTGTCCTGGGTGTAAGAGGTTCTTGAAAGCTGTTAGGGCATTCTGTACTGCTAGCATTTCTTTTTGATTGATATGCAGATGCCTTTGATCTGTAGTTCATTTGCCCTGAATGCACTGTCCTGCCATGTGTGCTCCCCAGGCAAAGTCCGATGCATCTGTTGTCATAGTTTGCCTGGCTGTGGGTAAGGTGAAAGGCTGACCCTTGTTGAGGTGACATGCCTGTGCCCACCATAGAAACTCCTGTTGAAGGCAGGGAATGAGTGGTATAATTGTTTCCAAGCTGTGGCTGTGCTGAGTCCATACGCTTTTCAGGTACCATTGTAATTTCCTCATATGCAGTTTTGCAAATTGTATTAGTAGTATGCAAGAAGCCATGAATCCCAAGGCCTGCAGAAATTTTCTTGCAGGGAGTTGGGTCTTTGTTGCCATTATTTTGAAGTATTAAGTCAGCTGTTGTTGCTTGTCTGGCATGAGATAAGCCATCCGGGCCGTTGTATTCAAGCTGGCACCCAGGAATATTATGTTTTGTGAGGGCACTAGTTTTGATTTCTTTTCGTTTACTGTGTACCCTAGGCAACTTAGAAGGTGTTTGACAAATGCCAGATGCTTTAAAAGAATGTCCTTGCTTTCTGCTTGAATAAGGCAGTCATCCAGGTATGGGTATATTTGAATTCCTCTGTCTGCAGTATGCAATTAGTGGTGCCAGGCATTTTGTGAAGACCCTGGGCGCAGTAGATAAGCCAAAGGGCAGTGCAGAGAATTGATAATGGGTTTTACCTGCAATGAAGCTGAGGCGTCTTCAGCAATTTTGTCTGATAGGGACATGCAGATATGCCTCCTTGAGGTCCAACGTTACTAGTCAAGCATTCTTGCCCAGCATGGGAAGAAGCTGCTTTAGTGTTAGCATTTTGAATTTTGGTACTTGTAGATAGGTGTTCAGAATTGAAAGATCCAGAATGGGTCTCCATGCTTTGTCTTTTCTTGGGACTAGAAAGTCTTGAGTAAAATCCTTGTCCTTGCTCCTGTGTAGGTACCTGTTGAATGGCTCTCATGTCCATGAGAGCTGTAATTTGTTTTTGTGCCTCTGCCCTTTGATTTGGTGGCAGGTTTGGCATTCCTTTTATCCTTGGCAAGGTATGAAAGTGGAATCTGTATCCTTGTGAGACAATGTTTAGGACCAGTCTTCAGTGATGATGTGCCAGTTGTCTGCAAAAAGTGCTAATTTTCCTCCCAAGGGAGCTGCCAAGAGAGATTTGCTTGGTAGTTTGAGGGTTGAGTCATTGTGTTTGTCTTCTGCTCATTTGGGGCCTGTCTTCTCCTCCTTTCTGGGTAGCAGTATCCCATTGGCGAGGTTTGTAAGGGCCTTGTGACTGACCTCTTCTGTTCCTTGGGTGTCTGTATTTGCCCCGCTGTGTTCTGTCAGAAGCTGGAAAGGACCAGTTTTTTGTTGGCCAATGTCTGCTGAAACGAGGGGGTTGTACCTGTAAAAAATCCTTGACCATCTGCATAGACTTTGCTTTATCCTCCATTTTCTTTAAAACCTCTTCTGCTTTGACACCAAATAATGCATCCTGCTGTAAAGGTGCATCCAATAATTTTGCTTTAACATGATCAGGTAGGGTTTGTTCTTTTAACCAAGCATGTCTACGTATGACAAACCCAGTAACAGCTGCTCTACAGGAAGCTTCCAATGAATCAAATCCACATTGTAAAGTATGTTTGCCCACCTGTTCAGCTGCATGCAACAGATCCTGCATTTCCTTGAATTCAGATTGTTCAGAATGTGTGCTCATTTTTTGCTTTAATTGAGACATTAGGAATTGCTGATATTTCAGCATGTGAAACTGACAATTTAATGCTCTCATAGCCAGAGTAGCTGAGGTGTATATCTTCTTTCCCCATCTATCTAGGGCTCTGGAATCCCTTTTTCAGAGGGCACAGGATTTTTAGCCATAGAAGCTTTAGCCCCATTGGGACCCTGGGAAATTGTTTCTGGGTCAGCCACAGGACTTTTATAAAGGAATTTGTGAGAGTCAGGTACTCTCTATAGTACCTGTCTGGTTTGGTTGGAGCAGGAGGTAGAGAGTCTGGATTTAGACTAGACTCCAAGCAAACATCATCCACAATGTCTAAAACTGGAGGTATAGCAAGTGGTCTGTGCTGGGGTAGCAAAAGGAACTCTCGGAGCCTTTTCTTAGAATCATAGTCCTGGCCTTCCAAGTGGAAATGTTCCCTCATGGTATGTAAAGTTTCCCCAAAGGAGTAGTCTTCAGGGGGAGATGCTGAGGGAATAGTCTCTTCAGCATCAGAGTCTTCAATAAGGGGGGAAAAGCGTAATCCTGTTCCTCAGAAGAATCTGAGGAAATTGAAACCTGGTCAGAGGAAGCATAATCCTCCTCTTGTCTTGGTCTTTTATCTGGAGGGGGATGGGAACCCCTGATTAGGGTAATCAAATCTTCAGCCATCTTAAGCATCTGTTTCTTAGGCATGGGACCTTGACCTGGAGACTGACGTACAGTCTCTCTTGGTTTTAATGGAGTTTTAAGCTTGGCATAAGATTTAATGGTGAGTGTAGTCTGTCTGAAGACACCTTCTGCAACCTAAAGTGTTTCTACTGCACCGGGATCTCCTTCTGCTCCGGTGTCGGAAGGGCCTAATGAAGATGGCTGCGACGGCCTAGTACACTCTGCTTGAGAATCCAAAGCTGTCTGGGGTTCCAATTCTGCGGTCGTCAGGGGCTGCGTAGGCACCTCACTGAAAACCGGAGAACCGGCGACAGGCCCAGCAGAGGCCTCGGAGTCTGGCTTGTTCCTAGGCTGCCTGTCCTTATCCTTGCATTTTTTTATGCATGCCGGTCATTGGCTGCTCCGACGGCATGATATAATTAAATTTCCTACCAAAGTAATGTCGTGCAAAGTCAAAATGGCGTTTGATAGTTTATTTATTAAACCTAGCACAAAACCGACAACCAGTGACGTCGTGGTCTGGGCCTAGGCAAGGAATACAATAAGAATGGAAGTCCTTATGAGGTATTTGCTTCCCACAAGAAATGCAATTGTTAACTTCTTCTGACATCGGACTGAGGCAAGAAAAGGTTCCCCAATGGGGTACTTAGCTTTATTGAAGACTTCGGACTGAAATTCGAATTGAAAATCTTATGTGTCGGCCGACCGGCACACCGCACGGCAAGAAAGACTGAAGAAAATGGCGTCGTATGCCTCTTATATACCCCTGGCACACTGTCGTCAGGGAAGAAGCGACAGCAACCGACGCCGGACCAAGACTTTGGAACTCAGGCCGACTGCAGGACCGCCTGATGGCAGGATAACCCATGTGTGATGACTACAGCAGGGTAACACGATGAACATCTTATTATGATGGCATGCATTGAGAAGTTGCACCTTCACATCCTCAGCAAGGGACAGTGTTTTCAACAAAAAAATGCATCCCCTAATTACTAACCCTGAAGCAGCAGCCCCAGATGCTGCATCCACACAGCATCAAACCCACATTTCAATCATGCTTCCCTAGCTGCAATAAAGTCAGAGTTTTGCTAAGGAGGAAAACATTCACTCCTTTACAGCTATTAAGTTGCTTGAGGACATACTCTTGATATTTCAAACATTAAGGTTTGGTCATTTATAAAGGTGCAAAAGCCAAGGCTGCAAAAGCATACACATCCCTTCAAAACTTGTCAAAATCTGCTCTTCCTGTCATGGGGGGGTTGGGGGTCCTCTAGCAGATTCCTAGGACATTGTGTAGACCTGTAACAGCATTCTTGTAAAGGAAATTAGGATCCTGTACCCTATCAAAATAGGTCAGGCTCTTGGAGGGTAGAGGTGTCTAGGAGTCTAGATCCACGAAGCTAGCATACAAACATCCAGGACATCTTCCAGAACTGAATAAACAGCTACCACAGTCTGTGTGGAATGATCCCCAGAAGGTCCAATGTACTATTTTACACTGTTATTGGCTCAACAGGACACTTCTCTTTGATGCTGGAAGTTCAAGAGACTCCAGTTCTATTCCCACATTAGGTGCTTGTATTCCTTTTCCAGTATTACCACTGCAGTGCAGCATAAAGGGTGGCTGCATTTAAGCGTGGGTCTTGCTTTTGATGAGACATTAAACCAATGGTCCGATATGCAAGAGTCTGTGGTAGCTCACGTGGCTATACAAGACCTTACAGTACTTCTCAAAAAGAGCAGGGGACCTTCATCTGTGCCCTGGCCAAATCCACCCTAGCCACTAAAATTATCACCTCAGGCCTCCCCTAAAGAGAGGCTACAGAACAAGCAGCATTAAGCTGGTCAACAAAGCATAGAAAAAGTTTTAAGTGTCTGCAATTGGAAATGCTGGCTAATTAAGCAAGGCAATGATGCCAAATCAGAAGTTTTCTGGGTGTGCACAAGCCAGAGTGTTCTCACTATCCGTGTCAAAGTCCAGGGGAAAACATTCATGATTCACAATCCAGGTCCTCCTTACTTTTCTAATAGTTAAAGTACATCATAGTAAACCACTTTCCCCTTTTGCTATGAAGGCTGGCCTACAGACACAGCGCCTCTAAGCTGGATCAGGCTTTATGCTCTGTAGAAACTGAAAAAAAAAAAAAGCTGAAACAGTTTAGCCCAGTTTTGAGAGGGAGGTAGAGGTGGTATAGGCATGAATGACCCACAAAGCTGCAGCACTTGCTTGGTACAGACTTCAGAGGTCTGGGTCTTCTGATGACATTCCTAGGCTCATGTTTCTTAGCAGCATGGACGTCCTCCTTGACCATCACCAAGGGGATGCCACCCTCTTCCCGTGTACTAATCAGTTGGATCCCTGCCTACTCTGGCAGCTGTTTTGGACTGGTGGGATGTGTTAAAGCCAATGGAGTGGGTGACCTTTACAGGTGCACTGCTGCAGGCCTTTGCTGTAACAGGCATAGCCAAGGGTTGGTTGAGCACCTCCACAGACTGACATCAAATCTAGGATCCGAACGTGGAGTCTCCCTTAGCTTCTCTTTACACTTTCTTTTTTGGGGGGGCATCCTCGAAGCCAACATACAAGTTCGATGAAATGGCAGCATTTTCTTTTTTTTCTGCAGGACAGCCTTACATTTAGTCTGGTTAAGTCTTGGGTCTGAATCCCTATCATATATTACAAATACTAACAATGTGATCCAACCCCAAACAGTAAACACTGATTGTGGAAGTGTTCATAGGAAATCTGACACCTGTGAGCAAAAAAACAAGTTATGTACTCATCATAACATTCCATCCAAGTAGTTCTACTTCATTTGTCTTTAACCTGTGGGATACCGGATCCATATCGGATCCAAGTCGCAATCTCACTAGCATCTGCTCAGAGTTCCAAGCTCCTCTCCTTACCCATAATACACCTCCACTACCTTCCAACCCCCAGGTCACATTTGCTGATCCTTAAACTGATAACTCGACCTGAAAAATACTTCTGACCTGTAACTGCAGCCCGCAGGCTGTTCACATGACAAGGTCCAGGGGAAGGAGGGAGAGACAGCTGAAGACAAATTAAGTACAACTACTCAGATGGAATGTTATGGTGAGTACATAACTTCTTTATCTGAAGTAGTTTACTTCATTTGGTCTTCAACCTGTGGGACAAAATCCCCAGCTACTAAACTCCTGGGTGGCCCTCATGGAAGGATATTCCGGAGAACTGCGGAACCAAAGGATGCTCTCCTTCTAGAAGTCAAATCCAATTTGTACTGAGAAATAAATGTATGAGATGAGGACCAAGTAGCTGCAGAACAAATATCATCCAAAGAGACTCTAGACCAAAAGGCTGCAGAAGTGGCCATGGACCTAGTGGAATGAGGTTTCACCTGACCCGGAGGAGACATGCCTCTGTCCTTATAGACCTGAAGGATGCATGAAGAAATCCACCTAGCAATAGTGACCTTGGAGACAGGATTCCCCAAAAAGGGTTTATAGAAGGATACAAACAGTTGATTGGATCTACGAAAATTTTTGGTCCTGTGTAAATAAAATCTTAACTGTCTATGAACATCCAGCGAGTGGAGTTTGTATTCCATTTTGTTAGCAAAATTAGGAAAGAAAACTGGTAAATTGATGGTTTGATTGATATTAACTGGTGATGCCACCTTGGGAAGAAAGGATGGATTGGTCCGAAGGGAAACCCTATCTTTCTGCAAAATCATATAAGGAACTTTGACGGGCAATGCATGCAGTTCTGAAACCCTTTTAGCAGGGGTAACAGCCATCAGAAATGCTGTTTTCCAAGATAAGAATTTTAGATCTGTGGTTGCAGCGGGTTCAAAAGGCAGAGTGACCAGAGCTTGAAGAACCATAGTAAGGTCCCATGGGGGAACAGGATCCTTGACAGGGGGGGGGGGGGGGGCGTAACATAAAAGTCCCTTTGATAAAGGCTTTACACAGTCTGTAGGAGGCTAGTGAGGCAGAATTCTCACCTACATGAAAATGAGAAATGACAGCCAATTGAACCTTGACAGTAGAAGAACTAGCTCCCTGTTAAAAAATATCAGCTAGGAAATCAAGAATGGCAGAAATAGGAGCCGTGAAGGGGTCTAAACTCCTTTGAGAGGCCCAAAAGGAAAAACGTTTACATTTACTGCAATAAACCTTCCTGGCTGAAGACTTATGAGCAGCCACCAGAATAGACCTAACTGAAGAGGATAATCCAGGAGTCCTAGTGATCATGGGAACTGGAGCAACCAAACTGAGGTTCAAACTGTCCAGGTTCGGATGAGGAACCACCGATGCGTGTGAAATCAGATCCTGAATGGGATCCAAAATCTAGGGAGGAGCCAGAAGGTGAGACCAAAGGAAGGGAAACCATACCTGGCGAGGCCAAAATGGGGCAATGAGGATCACTTTGCTCCCCAGTCGACGAGCTTTCTGTAGAAAAAGCTTGGAATAAGAGGTACTAGAGGGTAAAAGCATACAGAAGACCGGGAGGCCAAGCATGGACTAGAGCATCTCTGGGGGAATCTTCAGAGCAAAAAACTTGCTGCACTTCGCATTGGAAGGAGATGCGAGGAGATCGCAGCAAGGCTGACCCCACTCCAGGAAGATCTGCTCCGCTACTGAAAGATTCAGAGACCATTCGTAAGGCAACAGAATAGTCCAATTTAACCTGTCCACTAAAATGTTGGACCGTCCCGGAATGTGCATTGCGATGAGAAAACGACCGGTGGAGATCGCCCATTCCCACACTCTTCTGGCCTCACGACAAAGGGTGTAAGATCTGATCCCTCCCTGTTTGTTGATGTACCAGACCACTGACATGTTGTCTGACTGAATTGCAATGGTTCCCAGAGGAAGAAAGGCATAAAGGGCCTGCAACGTTAAAAGGACCGCCCTCATCTCTAGAATATTTATGTGCAAGCTTTTCTCTATAGGGGACCACAGGCCTTGGACTGTCCTGCCCAAACAATGCCCCCCACCCGAGCTGGGAGGCATCAGTGGTCACTGTGGCTTGGAGAGGCTGGAGCAAAAGGTCATCCCCTCCAAAATGTTCAGAGAACATCTACCAGAGAAGGGACGACCGACATACTCGATTGAATTGTATTGGATTAGACAGCAGAAGTTCCAACAGGCACCACTGTACAAGCTAGTGTCCACTGTAGAATTCTCATATGTAACTGGGCACACGGGAGAAGCGTTATGGTCGCCGCCAATGAACCTGAGGCCCTCAACACTGATTCCGCCAAAGAAAGATGAGAATGATAGATCAGAGAGACATGCATCCTCAGGTTTTGTACTCTCTCCAAGGTAGGAAGATTTTGCACTGTAATGTATTTATCCTTGCCCCAATGTAGTCTATCACCTGGACAGGATTTAGAAGTGATCTGGATGCGTTGATTGTGATCCCCAAATGCAGGGCAACATTTAAGAAATAATCCCTGGTTTGAGAAAGTAGATGCCTGGTGGGAGCAGTGAGGAGCCACTTGTCCAAGTACAGCTAGACCTGAATCCCCTGAAGCCTCAGGTAAGCCGCTACCACCGCCATCACTTTGGTGAACACCCTGGGGGCTGAGGCGAGACCAAAGGGTAGGGCTCGAAATTGGTAATGATCGACTCCTAGGCAGAAGTGTGGGAACCTCCTGGAGCTCCTGTGCATCTTTAAGTGATAGTAAGCATCCTTGTGGTCTAACGAGCACATCCAGTCACTCTCTTGCAGGTACAGCATTGATGGACTGTAGTGTGATCATCCAGAATTTTCTTTGGCAACTGACAGGTTCAGTGTAGATAGGTCCAGAATGGGCCTGGGTTTTCTTTGGCACCAAAAGGAACCTGGAATAGAACCCGATCCAGACTGATTTGGGGGGATGGTTTCGATGGCTTGTTTTCCTAGCAGCTTTGAAATTTCCTATGTTGCTGCCTCCCTTTGTGTGGGTGATTTGTCCAGGAGGTGTTTGGGAGATTTGGGAGGAACCACAAAGGGGATAGAGTATCCTCTGGATATGATCTGAAGCACTCAGTGATCTGATATTATGGACTCCCATGCCACCAGTTGCAAGGAGAATCGTCCCCCCAACTGCCTCCAGATTAGAGCAGTTGGGCCACCCCTCAGGGTTGCTTGGTACACCAAGGGATCGGCAGGAGGGGACACCCAGGAAGTAGATGGGCCATGCCAAAATCTTCCAGGAACACAAACTCATCAGAAGGTGGTTTGGGGGCAGACCAACCTCCCCACTGGCGAAGGATTTCCATGATATCTCCAAAGGAGACATTCTCGGGAGGTGACCTGGGGGAACCTTCCCCATCATCCAAATTCATATCCTCGGTTAAGGACTCGGGGGAGTCCAAGTGCCTCCTCTTACACACATACTTGCGAGGCACATCTCCGGTGGGGCTCTCGGGGGGGGGGGGGACGGGGACTCGCAAGTCACTTGTTCCTCAGGGGGAACAGTCTGGGGCTCCTCAAGCATGGGCTGTCCTTCTGGAAAAATGATGGGATTCGTAGAAAGAGCCGAGGGAGTCAGGGCAGAGTTCGAGGAGATAGTCAGGGGTCTTGATCCAGCAGAGAGAACCCTTTCTACCACATCGAACCCCGAGGGAGAACGAACCTCCTTGGGAACCAATAAGGAAGCCGGTCTCCCCAGGTCCGAAGAGAGAATCTGAGCCAGACCCGACGTGGATGGAGCTCTGAGGGAGGGAACTTGGGCAGAGAAAGCTGGAGCCGATGAAAAAAGTTCTGCTCCCTCAGATCCGACACCCAAGGGAGAGGGGGCTGGCAAGACCCCCAATTGGATCGGAGTACGAATGAACCTCCATCATTTTATCCATGTCTACTTCTGATAAACAGCGTGGACCTCGATGAGGCCACAGACTCCGACCTTGCGGGTTGAGGAACCGAGGCCCTAGATGGAGAGCGTGTCTCCTCTGGCTCCGGGAAAAATCATGGAGATTGGAACTGAGGGGAGTCACGGATCCTATGCTGACTCTTAGCAGGTGAAGGGCAGTCTGGGGACTGCTTACATTTTTCAGGCCTGAATTTTGTCTCGCTCTCCTTCTCTCTGGCCCTTTTCCGCAGAATTTGAAATGGGAGGTTGAGTCCCAGCCTGGGAAGGAAGAGAAGCAAGGGCAAGAGAGGAAGGAGAGGTGGCCACAGCAGCCGCTGTGACAGAAGCAGAGGCAACTGCCTCAGAAGTGGGAAGAAGGCCTTTCAGGGCCAACTCAGCCTTCCTTCCTTGATTGCGCATGGGTTAAAACCCGCGCATATAGAGCAGTTGGTACTTAGATGGGCAATGCCCAAGCACATTACACAAAGAGTGTGGCCATCTGCTGGGGACAACTTATGGACACACACAGTGCACCTTTTAAACAAAGACTTATCAGCCGTTCACGCAAGAGAGGGAAAACAAGTACAGAAAAAAAATTATTAGTTTTCCCACTTAAACCACTCACCACAGACACACAGAACACACAGAACACACAGAACACACAGAACACACAGAACACACAGAACACACAGAACACACAGAACACACAGAACACACAGAACACACAGAACACACAGAACACACAGAACACACAGAACACACAGAACACACTGAGGAGATAGGGGAATCAAGTACACTAACCAACTAAGCAAAGCTAAATAACCACAAAGTTTAATTTCAAGATGCACCAAGCTAGGGGAGGAGATGGGGAACCTAAACTAACCACTACACTAAAATTTAGAGAAAAAAAGGCTTTCTAAAAGCTTTCAAAAACTCAATTACTACTCGGAGCTCAAGAGATCACGATGCTTCAGCAAGCCATGGCAAACTCGCTCTGGGGGTTGGAAGGTAGTGGAGGTGTATTATGGGTAAGGGCAGGAGCTTGGAGCTCAGAGCAGATGCTACTGAGATTGCTGGCTTGGATCTGATGCGGATCCGGTATCCTACAGGTTGAAGAACAAATGAAGTAAACTACTTCAGATCTAACTTTAGTGGGGTTGGACATGCTTTACACTTCAATACAGGGCATACGCTTTCAAAATGTCTAGCCAATCTAGACAACAGGAGTATCTACATAAACAAACAGAAGGGTCCTCAACAGGGTACTTGCGTGCTCTGCTCTTCAGTCAAACCTTGGACCAACAGACTTAAAAACTCATTCTTTTTGAATGGTGCACTGTACACCAGAGAACACATCAAGAAAGAACTAAAGAAGGCACGGACAGACATCACCTTTACACCGGGTATGTGAATTTGTCTGAGGTAATGTGACCTCAGCCAGCAGAGACACAAAAGGTCCTCAAGCTCTGGAAATCTGTTTAGAAATTGGATATCAGCTTGCTGTATAATTCCCTAAAGTTATGACTGCAACAGTCATCTACATGAAAAACATTAAAAGTCTGGTACTTTAAACTTTGGAGGTCTAAAGTTTCAGCAGTATTAACAAGTTGAAACACCATTAGTTATCATCTGACACACTTTAAAAAACCTGCGATGGTATCAAGATTTTCAGTAAGACATGTTACACAGCTGTTGGCCCTTACTGCTTTAAGTTATTTGATGTATAGTTAAAAAAAATTGCCCAACAATCTGACCCCCTCTGTGAGAAGTCTTCCAACAAGCACAGGAAATTTCTCAGAAAACAGTCTAGCCAGGTCAGCCTTCAGACTGAAGTACAAGCGAGTGGCATATCATGTCTGCACAAGAGATCTACTGACCTGTGTCAAGTATCACTGTGTATGCCATTTTGTTTCCACAATCTTGAAATGTCTTCAACATTAGAGGAATCCACCCCTACAGACTCCTTAAAAGGGAGGAAGAGACTTTCAATCCATAAAATATCCCTGGTGGATAATGAAGAGAACCCAAGAGTGTGAAGTGATCTGTAGCCAATTTGGAAAAGACGAGGAAAGTTGGGGGGACAAGGGAACCTGGCCAAGGGAAGGGGGGAGCAAACTGTCAAATATAACCCGGCTTGTTCTGGAAAGCAGGTTTCTTGGTGGCAGCAGTCTGAACAGACTTATCAAGAGGCACACACCCAAAATACTTCTTGCCCTTAGTAAGAGGGTGAGATTGCTTATGAACAAAGGCAGACTTGAAAGGATAATGCCTCTGAAATTTGGGAATAGGACAAGTAAAAATGTTTCAGCTCCTGCAAAGCTTTGCCCTTGTCCTGGAGAGACTTTTAAAGCTCAGCAGCAGCAGATCCAAAAAGGTTTTTATTATCTAAAGGAGCGCCCAAACGTTTGTCAATGTCAACAGACAAGGCTTGAAGACAAAGCCAAGAGTAATGCCTCAAAACTGAATCAAAGGTGTTAGCCCTGGAAGAGGCATCAGCTGCTTCATAGCTGCATCTGATTAAGTGTTAGGCAATGTGAAAATTAGAGCTTAGCAGGGAAAGGGCCAAAACCCTCTCCTCAGAGTTAGGAAGGTCAGCAACTACCTTAGAAACCTGAAGGGCAGCCGAAATATACCATGTCACAACAGTGTGGTTAGTTGATGGCTCTTAAAGGATAAAGTGGCAGCAGTGTAAGCTTTCTTGTCCAACCTTTCCATAGCCCAACTATCCTTATCAGAAGGCACCAACTTGGACAGCTTGTCAGAGGAAACTGACTCTACTACACAAGGGTCATCAAAACAGCATTTATAAGGAAATTTACACTCCTCAGTCACTTTATATATTTTACTTGGCTTCTTAGGTGAAGGAGGCTGAGAGTCAGGGGATACCGATGCTGCCAAGAAGGTATCCGGAAGGGCAGCCAGTAAGTACAGCTGTGTACACTTACCATAAATGTAGATGTTAAAGTGTATTTACTGTTGCAGTCATCACATTTGGGTTATCTGCTTGCAGTAGCCCTCAGTTGGCCTGATTATCAAAGTCTTGGGTCCTGTGCCCCCCCAATGGGAAGCAAGTAAATATATATATATATATATATACACACACACACACAAAGTTATGCCTCCAACAAAAAAGCAAATACACCAAAAAGCTTTTAAGTATAGTAAAGGAGAATAGAGGTATAGCCAAAAGAAGTCAGGAGGCTGGAGGGAAGGTAACCATGACTGCAACAGTGAATACACTCGAACATCTACATTTATGGTAAGTGTACACAACTGTACTATGTTCTTAGTGTTTCACTGTTGCATTCATCACATTTGGGTAGATTCCCAAAGCTAAGGATGGGAGGAGGAATTTAGATAGCATTAGGGCCAGCTATAAGGCCCTGCAAGACTGCAGTGGCAAAGCCAGCTCTGGATTTAGAGAAAACTGGCAAATGGTAATGCTTGGTGAAAGTATGTACAGAACTCCAGGTAGCAGCTTCTAGGATGTGTCTGGTAGGGACACCTCTGAGAAAGGCTGTAGAAATAGATGCAGCCCTGGTACAATGGGGTCTAATCACCTGTGGGATAAGTTTTCCATGGTGCTTATAGCAGAAATGAATGCAATGGCCTATCCATTTAGAAATGATTCGTTTTGAAATAGCCTTCTCCTCTGCCCCTGCAGCAAATGCCACCAGCAGTTCAGATTTCCTTTGAGGTTTAGTCCTGTCCAAGTGAAATCTAATTTTCTGTGCACATCTAAGGAGTGCAGTATCCGTTCCCCTTTGTTCTGTGGATTAGAAAAGTAGGTTGGCAAATGAATGGATTGATTAAGAGCCACATTGGATACCACCTTGAGCATGAGAGTGGGACTGGTCCTGAGGGACACTCTGCATGAAAGATGATGAAAGGCTCCACTGCCATAAGGGCCTGTAATTCAGATACCCTTCTTGCTGAAGTGATTGCTAAAAGGAAATCTGTTTTCCAAGAAAGTAATTTTAACTCTGCAGTTGCAGCTGGCTCAAAAGGAGGAAGATTGAGTTTTTCTAATACAAAGTTAAGGTCCCAGGCTGGAGTTGGGGCTCTCCTGGGTGGTCTTAAGTTTTGGGCCCCTCTGAGGAACTGCTTGAGCAGTGGGTGAAAAAAGAGGGGTGGTTCTGTGTTGTAATGAGCTGAAATGGCTGAGATGTGAATTTTGATGGAGGAAAAAGAAAGGCCCTTTTGAAGCATCTCAGTCAAGTATTGAAGAATCTGAGGTAAATTGGGGTCTGCTGTGGCCATCCCTTGAATTTGGTTCCAGGCACAGAATCTTTTCCATTTTTCAGCATAAGATTTTCTAGTACTAGGCCTCCTTGCCTCCAAAATGATATCAAACACTTGTTTACTGACGGATGGTAACGGAGAGATTAAGTAATTAGCCAGGCTGCCAGGTTAAGGGTTTGAAGCTGGGGGTGCAGAACCTGGCTCTCCTGCTGTGACAACAGGGTAGGGGGGTCTGAGGCAAGTGCCATGGGGCTAGCTGTAACACACTGCGCAAGAGGGGGTAACAGTGTTCACATGGCCAGTCTGGTGCAATCAGTATCAGCCTTGGTTTGTCCTGTTTGACCTTTAGTAGTACTTTGGAAAGGACAGGCAGAGGAGGAAAGGCATAAACTGATAGATTTTTCCATCTGAAGAACAGAACAGAACATCCACTTTCCAAGCTTGTTTGTGGGGAGTCCTTGTGAAGAATTTGTCCAACTGGTAGTTCTGGGGGGAGGCAAACAGGTCTATATCTAGCCTCCCCCATTTGTTGATCAACATGTTGAAAGTCTTTGGTTCCAGTTTCCACTTGTGTGGGTCTATGAGATTTCTGCTTAGTTCGTCTGCCAGTGTATTTAGTTTTCCTGGCAGGAATTGAGCCTGCAGATGCGCTTGGTAGCTCAAGGCTGTGTTCCACAGAGCCATGGCTGGTCTGCAAAGGGAGTAAGAATGGGTACCCCCACTGCTTGTTTATGTACCTCATAACAGTGTTGTTGTCCGTCTTTACCATTAATTGTCCTGGATGAAAGTTGTCCTTGAATGCTGTACAGCTAACATTTCTTTTTGATTGATATGCAGGTGCATTTGACTTGGGTTCCATTTGCCCTGAATGCATTTCCCTGACAGGTGAGCCCCCCATGCACAGTCTGATGCGTCTGTTAGGGTTTGGGCAGCAGGGGGTAGAGTGAATGGTAGTCCCTTGTTTTGGTGGCAGGCCTCTGCCCAAAGGAACTCTTAATTGTAGGCAAGGTAAGATAGGAATCATTGTTTCTAGATCCTGAGAATGTTGACACCATAGGCTTTTTAGATACCATTGTAGTTTCCTCATATGCAGTCTTGCATATGGAATTACAAGAATGCAGGAGGCCATGAACCCCAAGGATTGCAGTATTTGCCTTGCAGATAGCAGGGTTTTTGTGGCCATTAGTTTTGAGTAAGTTGTCAAATGAATTTGTTTCTCTGGTGTGAGGAAAACCATCTGGGAAGTTGTGTTCAATCTTGCTCCCAGGAATATAATTTGTTGACAGGGTATCAGGTGCGATTTATTTTCGTTTAAGGTGTAGCCCAGACAAGTTAGCACCCCAGAGCTCATTAGCACTCTTCAAGAAAAATCCTGATGATTGGATGGGAAATGGGAAATTCACCCCGGGGATCACTTTTGTGGCTCTGCTCGACAGGGGCACAGGAAAATAATTTTCTTGGGTGGCGAAAGCCAGGGTACATTTTTTTGCTAGGCTTGTATGGGCCCTAGGGCCGATAGCCTAGTACCTACCTATGAACCTTTGTACAAAGGTCAGATGATTCAAAAATATGGCCTGGCTTTCTGCCTGAATTAAACAATCATCCAGGTATGGGTATATTTGAATAGTTCCTTGCCTGCAAAATGCAATGACTGGAGCTAGGCACTTTGCACAGTAGATAAGCCAAAGGGCAGTGCAGAGAACTGATAGTGCACGTATCCTGCTTTTAAGTGTAGGTATCTTCTGCAAGATTCCCTGATAGGGATGTGCAGGTAGGCTTCCGTTAAATCCAGTGTTGCCAACCAGCATCCTTGCCTAGCGTAGGAAGCAGCTGGTGAACGGTTAACATCTTGAATTTTGAAATCACCAAAAAGGTGTTTAGGATAGAAAGGTCCAGGATAGGACGCCATGAGTTGTCTTTTCTGGGTACCAGGAAAAGTCTTGAGTAGAAACCTTGTCCCTTTTCCTCTTCTGATACAGTTTGAACAGCCCTTATGCTTGAGAGAGTACTTGCTTTTGAGCCTCTGCCCACTAATTTGGGGGTAGATCTGGCCAACCGTTTGGGGTTGGTAACATGTGGAAGTGAAATCTGTATCCTTGGGAAACTACATTTAAAACCCATTTGTCCTGGGTAATGAGTTCCCAGTTTTTTGCCTGCAGAGCAATCTTTCCCACTAAAGGAGCAATCAGTTGAGAAGGGTTTGGTAGTTTTAAAGTCAAGTCATTGAGACAGTTTACCATGGGGGGGGGGGGGTCTTACTACTCCCTGCTTTGGAAGTGGGAGCCCCCCACTGCTTAGTCCTGTGCCTGGGACTGAAGCCTGGGTGTTCTGCTGGTTCTGGGTTTGGACTTACGGCCTGGAAGAGGCAGGAAAGGACCAATTCTTAGAGGGCCAATGCCTACTAAATCTTAGAGGCTGTACTTGTAGGAAATCTTTAACAGTTTGCATAGATTTAGCTTTTTCCTCCATCTTTTTAAGTAGTACTTCTGCTTTGTTGCCAAACAGGCGGTCGTGATTTAAGGGAGCATCCAGCAATTTAGCTTTAACATGATCTGGCAAAGATTGCTCCTTAAGCCAAGCATGCCTTCTAAGTACAGACCCAGTGACAGCAGCCCTGCAAGATGCCTCTAGTGAATCAAAACCACATTGCAAAGTATGTTTTCCAACTTGTTCAGCAGAATGCATTAAATTCTGTAAATCCTTATTTTCAGCACAGTCAGGAATCAACATCATTTTCTGTTTAAGCAATCCAATAATATGCTGCTGATACTTTAACATATGAAGCTGGCAGTTTAAGGCCCTAATGGCCAAGGTTGCAGAAGTGTATACCTTCTTACCCCATCTATCCAGTGCCATGGAATCTCTATAGAGGGGGTGGGATTTTTGGCAGTAGTAGCCTTAATGCCCTTGGGTCCCCGTGAAATGGTCTCAGCATCTGCAGAAGGATTTTTAGAAAGGAACTTGTGAGAGTCAGGAACCCTGTAACATCCATCAGGTTTTCTGGGAGCAGGAAGTAAGTGTCAGGGGCCAAGCTAGATTCCGAGGAGTCATCATCAACAATGTTGAGTACAGGGGGGGATAGCTAAAGGCCTGTGTTGGGACAGGAGTAAGAAATCCCCAAGCCTCTTTTTAGCGAGTAATCCTGGACTTTCCCAGTGAAAATGCTCCCTAAGAGTAATCAAGGTTTTCACCAAAAGATAAATCCTCTGGAGGGGAAGTAGAGGGAATAGAGTCCTCTGCATCAGAATCCTCATAGGTAGATAAGGGTAAATTCTGGTCATCAGAGGAAACAGAAATTTCAGAATCCTGATCAGAAGTATCAAACAAATTCAGTCCTAGATCTCTTAGAGGGGGAAGGTCGGCTTCCCCTGATTAAAGTAATAAGGTCTTTAGCCATTCTTATTTGCTTTTTAGGCATAGAGGCCTGATCATGCGGTCTGGGTGTCGGTTTTCTAGGCATGGTTCGAGTTTTAGGCCTTGAAGAAGAAGATGGCGTCTGTTTAATATTCAAGTCAGTAGGCCTGAATACACCCTCAGAAGCCGGTGCCTGCACAGCGGCTCCAGACCCATCCAAGGTAGAGACATCCGCAGGTTCCACAGCTTCCGCAGCATACCGGACTCCGAATGGGTCTCAGTAGAGGTCTGCGAATATGAAGTAGCGGGTATCAGGGGCTGCGAAAGCACCCGAGTACTGGCGAACTGGTGACTAGCTTAGGAGAAGCGTCAGCAGCTTTGGACCTAGGCAGCCTGTCTCTGTAACAGAGTACCAAAGTATTTAGAAGTGTAAATATACAGACGAATAGTTTGTTGTTTAAATAAAGCATAAAACTGACAGCGAGGTACGTCGTGGTCAGGGCCTAGGCAAGGAATACAGTATGAATGAAAACTTTGAGGTATTTGCTTTCCACAAGAAATACGATTATTGACTTTTACTGACATCAGTTTAGAGCACGAAAAAAGTTTCCCCAATGGGGTATTTGGCTTTAGATGAAGACTTTGGTTCTGAAACTCGTAAATGAAAATTTCAGGAGTTGGCTGACCGGCACTTGGGAACTGCTTCAGGCACCGCACGGCAAGAAAGACTGATGTAATGGCATCGGCTGCATGCTTTATACCCCTGACTACCTGACATCATGGAAGATGAGACAGCAACCGACGCAGGACCCAAGACTTTGATAAATCAGGCCCACTGAGGGCTACTGCAAGCAGATAACCCAAATGTAATGACTGCAACAGTGAAACACGAAGAACATCCATTCATTCTGAAGAGCACCCTCACCTCTAAGGTGGTGTCCACTGAAGGACCGCAACCCCCCATCCTTCATGGATGTTTCTGTTATAAACTTGATCAGAGCAGTTATGGGATTTCTTAAACTACAAGTTCTCAGGACACTTTTGGCTCCTGGAAATGGACATCCGAGGAGGCAGTGAACGTGACTCCCACTGGAGACTAGGCTTGCCATCTTGCTCACTCCCAGCTTCTCCTTCACAGCAGGTTTAAAGAGGGATGAGTTATTAAAATTGGCCATTTGTGAAGGATGCCTTAAAGTTCTCTGCAAAGTCAAAGATAGAACCAGGCATAACATTTCACTGTGATTGTCTGTTCTGGCAGCCTCAGCTGCTACATCCACTTCACTATGTTAAAGTCCCAGTCAACACCTGTGCTTCTATCTGTCCACAAGAAACAAGTGGATGTCTCAGTGCATCTACACAGTCTGTTTGACCAAGTTGTGTGTGAACAGATTCATGCGAGTCAAGGCTCTGACTGCAAAGGTATCTGACACACAAGTTCTGTTTCCCATCCTGTCCATGACCCTAAAACCTTTCTTCTGGGAATGGCCTGCAGGAGTCTAAATTGGTCACATCTGCACCACCAATGAGTTGGCAAGAGATCCCTTGATAGTAGTCTCACTACGTAGTCTCTCACCAAGTCCTTCCCACTTCCACGTCAATCATGCAGACAGCATGGGGAATTGTACAGAAAATAGAAGGGGCTGACTGAAAATCTTTCACTGATATATCTTTACCCAGGGAAGGTAGGTCAAATGGTCACGCACCCCTCTGGCACAGTAACAGTGAACAGTATCAATGGCGCCAAAAGGTAGTGCACAAACATCTGGTGCAGAAGGCTATGGGTTCTATTCCCACAGAGGTAGGCTGATTTCTGACACTGCAGTGCAACATATGGGGGTGCTGCACTTCCAACGTGCACTCCTTCGGATGGGTCATTAAACCGAGGCTCCATCTGCTTAAGTTGATGGGAGCTCAGCTAGATGTAAAAGGTACAAGGTAAGAGAGAGTAAGGGAAGTTTCGCAAAGTCCTGGCCAAACTTTCCCTAGCAGTATAAATGCCACCTTGGGTATCTCCTGAAAAGATACAAATAGCCTAGTGGGACAAAGGATAAACAAAAATAAATAAATAATTGCAGGATTTCCCCAACCCTGGGATCTAGAAGAACTGTGAGGAACCCTCTCCCTCTTCAAGATCTGGATCTTGTCCTAAGGATTCTGCTCTGGAGTCCATGTATTTGCCTTTACATTTCCTCCTTTTAACACCTCAGCTTGGGAGTCTTTTGAGGGAGATGAGGTATGGTTCAACTCCAAAGCAAGCCCCTGTTTTAAGCTTTTCAATCCAGTTTGATGGTGGAGCTGTTGATCAGTGGTCAGTGTCAAACTGCTGGGTAGCCAGAAATGTTGCTGAAGGAGGCGGTGCACCTGCCTTGCCTCATTGTGACAACACAGTTATAATTTCTCCAGGACTTCAAACGCCAAATGACATTCTTGTGGGAGTTGACAGCACCAAAGTCAATGCACAGGATAGTACAAGCACTGTGGGATAGTGATCCCAGAGCTACTCTCACACCTGAAGCTCAAGAGGTCAAAAACAGAAGTGTTGGAGATGGAGAATGGTGCCGATGAGCCAAATGTCAATACCAATAGATTCCAAGCTTGACCCGCTAGGGACTAGTCTCTCTCAATGTCAACAGGGATGACCCTGAGAAAGGCAACCTATAAGTTTTAGGACAGGGTGCCAAACCTGTTGGGCTTGATACAGATGGAAATGGATTTGCCATCTACTCCAATATTCTCAGAGCCAAAACTGGGCTCAAAAAAGTAGTATATGATGTGGAGGGCTGTGACTCAGACCAATCCATTATTCATGGGGGAATGTGAATAACACTTAAATCAATCTGTTCTTTAGTCTTGCTTAATGTGCGCCAGACCAAGCAGTGATGAAGGACTCCTGACAGATCTCACTAACTTACAGGATAAGGCTGAAACCAAATAACTGTACAGCTCCTCCACTTAGGAGCTCTACACTCTCCTCCTCAGTGGAGGGTCAAAAAGAATGACTACTTCCTAGGAGGAAGAATCTTACAGAGGCAGTGAAAGAGTCAAAGGATGGAGCTTGAAGAGGTTCTAGTCAGGAGAAGGCTGGTGTTAATGTCTTTGGTTGACTGAGGTTTCGCGATGGGAAGTTTTGAAGTCAGAATATTTTCTGATAGTCAAAGCCTTTCTTTTTCATTTTTCCTTGACCCATAATGAGGAAGGGCTTTTAAGCTCAGCTTGTTCCTGTGCTCCTCCAGTGTTCTTTACCCAACAGACTTGCGGATATCATGCTACTCTTTAAGGAGATCTGACTTTCGTGGGTGCCATGGGGTGGGTCCATAAATGCCATTTTTTTAAACCAGCACTATTAAACTCACAACTTTTAAACAATGGGTACACACACAATCACAGAAAAGAAAACTCTATAAACATTTTAGTTTCATGCAATATACATTTTCTTTTTTAACAAGCATTCATTACATTTTATGAACTGCTCAAAATCCTGCCTTCCCTTAAAGTTCACTCCTCCTCCTGAACACTATTCTACTTGTTTTGTTCATACAGATTCCATTTATATGTTGCAACTTGCTCCTCCTCTTTCTAAAAATCTCATCTCTAACTCATCTCTAACTCATCTCCATTACAATATTTAATGTTTTGGTTAATTTTGGATTACATTTTGATATTCTTTTAATTGCTGTTATGGCATCCAACATTAAGCCTAGCTAGGTCCTATGTCTAGACAACTCAGATCCTATATTCCAGCATAAAAAAATTGTTTCCTTAGAAAATCATTTGTTCACCCAACACTTCCGACAAAGTACTTTCTAGGGAATTCTAAATTCTGCCAATTCATTATACCCCCCCCAAAAAAAAATTGTTCCCAATTACCCCTTTCCCCTCACATTTCCAGCAATTGCTAACCACACCAAGCTGAAGTCTGCCTGGGGTATAAAAATAATTATGCGTACACTTCCATGAAAAATTCTAAACCTTCTGGACTTTGTTGCATACCAAGAGCTATAAAGACATCCTCCCCCCACTGCAGTTTTGTATACTGCCTTTCCATGCTCTCTTCCTCATATTTTTAAACTCTTCTGATTAATTCTTGTAGATAAAATGCAGTATTTTATATGCACAAACAATTACCCATTGTTTAACAGCACCTTCTGTTTTACACTCAACTAAAACTCAGCCAGAGCTGGTGTTTCACTTTTTTCTTAGTCTTAGGATCATAGAAGTTACTAGGCTATTGGCCCTGAAGTCCTTACAAGCCTAGCCAAGAATCTAGCCCACGTTTCGGCAAGTCAACACCTGATGCCCCTCTCCAGCAGCAGCAACCTCTGAGGAGTCTGTATGAAACGGAGTAGACAGACAGAGCTTTAAGCCAATCTGTGCAGGCTAGATGTTTGAGACACTGGATTCTCCTGGTGAGGAACCTCTGTGGTCTCTCCAGCTGTTGCATGTGCTTTATGAGGTACATGCCTAAAGGGGCACTGTACTCAATAATGGTTCTTATACGGGAAGAATACAGGGATGTTATGACCTTGGATGAGATACCCCTACTAATAAGGTGGGCCATGCAGAAAGCTTTCCGTAAGCAATATGCTGGTCAAACGTTAGTTTGCTATCATCTGGGTGCCTAAGTCCCTCATGACTGATTGCAAGCTTAGGACCTTATTAATGTGATAATTTGTAGGGATGTCACTCTCCCCAAAGGGGATGACACTTTTTTTGTCATTCAGTTTGAGGCCATGTTTCTGGCACCAGTTAATTGTTTGTGTGAGACCCTCTTGGAGATGGCTACATCACTAGGGGAATAGATGACAGCGCCCAGCTTGCAGTCATCTGCAAACTTGGTCAGCCATAGCCCACTGGTTTTGGCCTGCACCTCAAAGAAGTATAGCCCAAACAACAGAAGCCCCAAGACTGATCCCTGGGGTACACCACAAGTTACGGGTCTACAGCTTGAGGTAGTTTCCCCTATTTTGACTAGATGAGTTCTATCATTGAGCCAGTTTGATACCCATATAGATTGATGCCTAGTTGAGAGAGCTTATCTATTACATCAGAGTGCGGAATAGTATTGAAGCGCTTTGGCCAGGTTGAGGTAGGTCTTTCCCCTCATCCATGGCTTTATGGGATCGAGTGTTTGGAGGTTGCCAATGTTCTTGTTAATGAGTTCCATGACAATCCACTCCATGGCATTGGAGATCAGGCTAGTTAGGCTGATGGGTCTGTAACTTCCTAGATTGGTGGACGCTCCACCTTTGTACAAAGGGATGACAGTGTCTGTCCTCCACTCAGCTAGGACGAAGCCGGTATTCAGGCTTTGGTTGAATAAGGTGCCTAATGGTGCTCCAAGTTCCTGCCTGAGTTCATGGAGGCTGCAGCCTGGGATGTTATGGGGTCCCATGGTGACTGTATTTTCTGCCTTTAAGAAGACGGTGATGACTTGCTCCCTAGAGATAAGGGGAGGGGGGCATGTGCTGGGGATGTCCTCACTTACTGAGAGAGGGACAGAGGAGTGAAGTTTTCACTGAAACTGTCTGCCAGCAGGTTGGCTATATCTACGGCATTTGTGTGTCTAGTGTCTTTGACCATCAGTTCTGAGCAGATCCGAGTGCTTCCTTTGAGATTGCGGACATATGTGAAGAAGGCCCTATGTCGGTCTTTAGTAGACGTCAGTTTGGACAGTTTGCTTTGGAGGATTTCACTAGTGGTCTTATTTGCTTGTTCAGGCTAAGAGATTGCTTCTAATCAGGCACCTGCTCCTTCTTGGTCCTGGACAGCAGTTTTTCCCTATTATAGAGTTTATTTACTGCAGATGTCCAGCAGACAGGTTTATTCTTCCTTGAAGATGAGTATTTTGTCCTGTTGGGTACTCTTAATTCCACGCAGGTATATAGATGCTCATAGTACTTTGATGTAGGTTTGGACATATGTGCCAGCTCCTATGGAGGTGGAGGGGGTGAGAAGCTGTTTATATCTTCCTTCAGGAGACTGTAATCAGCTTTGGAAAAGTTTTTTGTTTGATCCTAGCTGGGGTGGGGGGTCGGGGGGAAATGGTGACTTTGAAAGTGACCGCTTTGCGGTCAGATCTTACCAGAGAGGATGACACTGTAGTGTTTTGAGTGGTTACTCATGCTGGTTAATACCAAGACCAAGATATCACCACCTTTAGTGGGGGTGTCATCCAGCTGGCCCAAGGCATTTGCATTAATGAAATCAAGGAATATGTTGGCATTTGTGTTTTGGCATGAGTAGTTCTTCCAATCTATGGCTGGATAGTTAAAGTCTCTCTTCATATAGTCCAGGGAGGTTATGTCTCAAGTTATTCACTCCAACATGGACTATGACAAGAGTCATAACAGTACCGGTTGTTGAGACTTGAGTGCATGGGTGATATGGTGGATTCTGGCACCTGACAACCAACTAACCGTGACTTTATCCTTCTCCAGCCTGTAAGGGGCATATCTGTGTCTCTCTCACAATGGAGTCTCCTATGACTAATATATTGGATTTATTTTTAGGCCTTAGTGGCTGTGAGACACAGGTGTGTGGACTATGTGTAGTCTGTGGTGAAGTGGGAAGTGGAGTTCACGTGTGTTTTTGCCTTGGAGGTCTCTCTTGTTTGGGTATGATTTGCTGAGGACCTCGCATAAGTGGGTGTGTGTTGTGTAGGTATGGGTTGTGTTTCAGGTACGGTGCTTGTGTTGACAACCTTCGCAGTGCCAGACATACTGGCTTGTGAGGGAGAGAGCGTGGACTTTAGGTTCTTAATATAATTGCATTTCTCAAGAATTGTGTTCCTAGGTGGTGGTAGTAGAGGGCTGTCCATGCACATGAGGCAGTTGCTACATTGTCTCAGGATGCCCACATCAACCAAACTGGCAGGAGAAAACATAGGAAGTTGTCCATCCACATTTGTCAGAATCGGAGGGTGAGAAGCCAGAGAGAGCTAAGAGGGTAAAGGGTGGAAGTACTACTAGGTGATCACACAAGTGCTACTAAGGGAAAATTTGTAGCTGGAATACCTCACAAAGGGTCAAAACCAGTGCAGCTGCAGTGCATGACGTGCAAACAAGCCCAAACCAGGTCAAACGTGGGGCTTCAATACCACAAAAAATATATAAGTTTCTAGGAACACAGAAATCTAGCCAATCCTGCTTTCTTTACCAATCACCTTGTGCCAGACAAGGTCCAGGCAGCCCTGCTACTCTAACTAGCAGAGGAGATAGGTCCCTACCAACATAAGATGGCAAAAACAAACAGCTCTGGGTGCAGCAAACCTGTATCCAGACTATGCTACTCAATTTTAGGGTAAAGAATGCAGTACAACTCACAAAAAAGAACAGATTAACCCACTTGCAGACAAAAACAGAACTCTCAGTATGAAAAAATACAGTCAAACCGTAATGAAATGCAGTAAGTAGCAATGAAATACAGTTAATCGGTAAATTGCTTTAAATCTATGCAAATGTGATAAATTAGCTCACAATCACAACAGTAAAAAAACAGCTCAAATAAAGTAGCAATTCAGGAGAATACTGTTATCAATTTAATCAGGCTACCAACAAGCAGTAACAAATGCAGCAAACTAAATGCAGTTGAACACCTACAAGCAGCAAATGAAGTAGGACGAGGCACATTTTTTTTTAAGTAGAAAGTGAGGAGACAGAAGATAATTCAATGTTAAGAAGCTGATGGGGGGGGGGGGGGCTTCACAACTGATCACACTGTACTCAGTAGAATGAACTCATGCAATGGATGGGCCTTCACAAATGATCTCACTGTGCTCAGTAGAATGAGCTCATGCAATGGGTGGGCCTTTACAAATGATCTCACTATACTCAGTAGAATGAGCTGATGTAATGGGACTGCAAGGAGTGTCTAATATCTATAGCAGAGACTGGCAACACAAATGCTACCAAGCTTTGAGACCACAACAGCTGGGAGGGTGGGGATACAAGATCAGAACAGAGAATTCACTAAGCCTAAAAAACAGTTGCAAAGTTTAAACAGATGTGCAGCAAATAGTGTTTTCGTTAATCAGAAGTGCAAAAAACAGTTGAAAATAAGCACTTATCTTTTGAAGTCTCACAGTAGGTTTTTGGAAAACAGCAGAGCAAGGGCAATAGGCCTAACACACTGCAGCTTTGAGCAAACAAGCACAAACTGGTTTAAACACTGGCTATTTAAGGCAGAGAAACATGAACCAATCAAATTATCCAATCAAAAACAGAACCCTGTAGCAGTAACTCTAGCCAGATCAGACCAAACTGAAACCCCCTCCCACAAAGAAACAGCTAGGCCCCTCTAGACAAAAGAACTGTACTACAAGCTCCAAAGGTCACAAACTGTACTACATTTAGCTCTATGCTAGTGTTTCACTTTGCTATCAATCCCTGATAGGGAAGTCTGTCTCTAACCTGCAGTCTAATCAACTTGGCCTCAAACCACTATTACCTTTACCTTCATAGTTATTTACTTTCACTATCTTGGCACATTTGCTAATTTTCTCCTATATATTCCAGCCTTCTACTGCCTATTTACTATTCCTGTTACTAAAATCTTCTTTCTCCATTTCTATGTTGGCTAAGGTCCTAGAATAATTTCTTCTACTTTATAAATATAATACTTTGTATGATTGCTGTTATCATCCCTAAAGGCATGCATCCCAAAATCCTACACTCTCACTTCTTGAACCCCTCCCAGTTCATAATCACGCTTTTCCACTTTGGTAGTTTTCTGCTTGTGTTATGCATTAAGCCTTAACAGTGTAGATCTAAAGTACCCCTTCAAATCAGGAAGACAAACCACCCTTTTCTATGGGTAGCAATAATGTATCCCACTTACCTCTTGCACTCATCCCTTCCCAAATACACTTCAAGTCTATTAATTATGGTCTACAACTCCTCCTCTGGTTGACAAAAATATGTCTAGTCCCTATACTACACAAGTATAGGGACTAGAAGCATTTTTATTGCATGGATCTGTTTATCCATAATCAAGAGCTATCAATCTCAGTTTCTGTATTATCTTTTGTTTGGTCTCTTCTCACATATTCTTAGCTACAACAATAGCTTCCTTCATGTATCCTCCTAATTAACTCTATTTTATCAGAGGATGCAAATGTTACTGTGACAATATGAGGTACTGCCAACCATCCCAGGGAGAAGTAGGGCAGTGGATACAAGACTTGCACCATTACAGTTAGCTGGAATTTTGTAAATTGAATGTCATTGTACATCAAGCTGACTTGTACAGATGCTTGTGCTGAAAATGGATTTGTGAGCTTTGCTTTTGTTGTTGTTGTGTCTTTCGGCTTATCCCTGTTAGGGGTCGCCACAGCGGAACTCCGGTCCGCTATTGTTTGGTAGTGGATTTTTACGTGCCGAGTTACCAGCCCTGACGCACAACCTTCAACGAAGACACGCCCATTCACGCATGCCTCCACACAGAAGACGCTCTAGCTGAGAATTGAATGGGACGTCTTGCTGTGAGGCGACAATGCTACCGCAGCACCATTACCGCGGGTATTGTTAATTGTGCTAAAATGCAACAGTGCACCCTGTTGAAATGAAGAGAAATGTGCATGTATTATGGTATATGAATTAAATGTATATGTTTTAATAGAGGACACAGGCACAGTGATTGTTAACCAGCTGGCTTATTTTAAGAAAAATAAAGGAAATGTAAATGAGCTATTAAATCATTAATCGTCACCCCACAGTGCTGAGTAGGACCGGAGATGCTAGGTCTGGGAGCAAGCATTTACCTGCTAGCTTTTGTAAAGAAGGGGGTGGGGGAGTGTTTTAAATGTTTCTAGCTCCTACGCATTACCATAAAAGCTCTAAATGTGCATTGTAGCAGTCTGCTAAAGTCCTTCTCAAACTTCAAAATGGAAATACTGCGAGGACCTACAATCAGGTGACCAAATGAGGTCATTCTGCAAGTCATCTTGGATATTATATTTTACAGGAAGTAATCTCAGAACATAGAGTATTCCGTTTGGGAAGCCTATTAACACTGCTCATGTATTTCATCTTGCCTTGCCCAAGCAAATTATTAGGGAACAGTAAACTTCTCTTAGATTCAGTCAGGAATATAGTAAAGCTTGGTTTAGAGATAGTTTTTCTTTATTTGTATGAGTCTGTCCATCAATGTTTTCAATATTTTATGATTTGAACTCTGTGGTTTACTGTGAATATATATATTCTGTACTTTCATATTCTTTTATTAGTTACTATTAAATATATTTAAAACTTTTATCGTGGCTGGTTCTTGTATCTAGTGTCTAACCTTTGAGAGTACTTATATTTATTTTTCGGACACTGTGTGGGCCACTTCAGAAAGCCTAGACATCTTGGTGAACTACCATTTGTATTAATATTACACAGTATAATTGGATACCCTTCTAAGAGCCTTACAGTAACTGACTGGTGGCAGTGATAAAAAAACAGTTTTGTAAAAATCTTACCATAACCACAGATGTCCTTCTCTTCCATGTTGCAGTATTCATAACCTTTGGGGTTATCCTCTGCTTAGCTACCCAAACATCCGGCAGTATACAAAACCTTTAGTCACTGACATTGACCGTAGGATGCGTGGGCCATAAAAGTGACATCTGCACATACCTTTCCTCAAAACTGAATGCTCCAGTTGGACCCCAGTCCCAGGATAGCTGCACAAGTCCTGTGTCATCCAACATGGCATTTTTACATATAGATAGGGGTAGGAATAGAATGCTACAACATGGAAGAGAAAGACATCAATGGTTATTGTCAAGATTTTACACAACTATTCCATGTCCTTCTATTTCCATGTTGCAGTATTCATAACTTTTGGGTGAGTGCCAAAGTTCAAAGGGAAGAAGAAGAGGGTGGTATGGAATGGTTTTCCAAGAATCTGTGCAGGATTGCCCTAGCAAACCCTGCTCTAGACCTGGAAATATGGTCCAGTTTGTAGTGTTTGGTGAAGGTATGGACAGATGTTCAGATAGCTGCCTCTAGAATGGAAGCAGTGTCCAGCCCTTTGAAGAAGGCTCCAGATGAGGCCATGGCTCTAGTGGAGTGGGGGGTTTAATTTCTGAAGTCAGATGTTTGCCATGGTAGGTGTAACAAAAGGATATGGCCCTGGAAATCCAGGCAGAAATGGTTTGCTTTTTCACTGCTTTTCCCAGAGCTCTGGGATGAAAGGAGACAAACAATTGCTGGGATCTCCTAAGGGACATTCTATTGTCAAGGTAGAATCTTAGTGGTCTGTGAACATCAAGGGAATGCAGGACTCTCACCGTCATTCTGGGGATGTGGAAAAAAAGGTGGGGAGGTGAATTCATTGGTTCAGGGACAGCTCATTGACCACCTTAGGCATGAATGACGGGTTGGTCCTTAGGGTCACTCTATCCTTGTGGAAAATTAGAAAAGGTGGGGTGGTCATTTGGGCATGGAGCTCTGAAACTCTCCTGGCTGATGTCAGGGCCACCAAAAGCACAGTATTCCAAGTGCAATATTTTAGAGAAGCTTTTGATGCTGGTTCAAAAGAAGCAACAATGAGCTTCTCTAAAACGTAGTTCAGGTCCCATGGGGTGGAACTAGCCTCCTGGGGGACCTGAGGTGCAGTACTCACTTAAGGAATAACTTCACTAGAAGTCGAGAGGCAAGAGGCAAACAAGCCGAAATAGCAGCTAGGTGGGTCTTAACAGAAGAATACGCCAGCCCTGCTTACAATTCACGCAGGTAGGACAGCACTAAAGGGACCTCTCTTGAAATAGGTCTAGCTCTCTCTGAAGACATCAAATGGACATTTTTTTTTTCCATTTGGACAAACAAGATCTCCTAGTATTGAGTTTCCTGGCCTCCTGCAGGACATTAAGCATGTCCTCAGTGTAAAGGTGTCTGAAAGGGGTCAAAACTCTATCACATACATGGTTAGGCTCAGAGACTCCAAGTGGGGATGGATTAGTAATCCCTTGTCCTGTGTGAGAAATTCCACTCTGAGGTAACTTGTAATTATTGCCCCTGGCTAAATGCAAAAGGAGGGGAGGAACCATTGCTGTCTTGGCCAAAAGAGTGTCACCAACAAGAGTTTTGGATTGTCCTGATGATTTGTCAACAGGACTTTTTGCAGGAGTGGAAAGGGGGGGAATGCATAGAGAAACATCCCCTTCCACGAGACAGAAAAAGCATCAGTTACCCTCGCTAGGGGGCTGAGTGCCCTGGTACAAAGAATAGAAGTTGTCTGTTCAGAGAGGAGGCAAACAGATCTATTTGTGGTGTACCCCACTTGTGGACTATGTCCAGGAACACATCCCTGTATAGCATCCATTTGTGGGATTGTGACATGGACCTGCTCAAGGTGTTTGCCTGAGTGTACTGAGTTGAGGGAATATAGACTGCCTGCAGGGTGACTCCATGTTGGGCGGCCAATTCCCAGGCCTGGACTGCAAGTCTGCATAGCAAGTAACATTTTGTTCCCCCGTTTGTTCACATACCAGAGAACTGTAATGTTGTCTGTGAACAACTTCAGCAGGAATTGCTTTAGAATGTGTTGGAAGGCCCTCAGAGGAAGGACGATGGCCCTCATTTCTGTGATGTTGATGTGCTCCTGCTTTAAGAGGCATGTCCGTGTGCACCTTCAAGCTGCCCACAGCAGCTCCCCAACCTGGTCTGAGGCATCTGTGTACATCTCCTGGACTGGAGTGAGGGGTTGTAATGGAGGTTCTGAGTTGAGAGAGACTTGATTCAACCAAAGGATCTCCCTCCATAGGCATGGTAGGAAGGGAATATTGTGGTCCAAGGGGTGTGAGTGTTGGTTTATGTGAACCTCAGGTACCACTGCAGTTTTCTTATATGGAGTCTTGCCAGTGGTAAAATGGATATAGTGGAGGACATATGTCCAAGGAGTCCGAGATATTGTCTCACTGTCACAGCAGTGGCGTGGAGGGCAGACAGCAGGTATTGCTTCAAGCTTTCCACCTTTTGGGGTAGGGGTATAAAAGATGCAGCCGACGCCATTTTCTTCAGTTTTTCTTGCCCCAGATATCAGATGCCCCCAAAAGGGTAGGCTAAAAAAACATTGCATATAAAAGCATGCACTAAAATAAATACTTTCATCTACAAGCAAATACACCATATAGGTTGCATAGGATAGAGAAGTACAGACAAGTCCCAGCAAAGAAAGGGGGATGGTGGGTGGGTAACCTGGACTGCAACAGTGAATACACTCGAACATCTACATTTATGGTAGGTACACAACTGTATTATGTTCATCGTGTTTCATTGTTGCAGTCATTACACTTGGGTTGAATCCCAAAGCTAAAGTTGGGCAGCTGGGTCTAAATATAATTAGGAGTGGCTATAAGGCCATGCAAAACTGCAGTGGCAAAGCCTGCTCTGGATTTAGAGTAAAGAGGCAAGTGGTAGTGCTTAGTAAAAGTGTGCACTGAAGTCCAAGTTGCAGCCTCCAAAATATCCTTGGTTGGTACTCCTCTGAGGAAGGCTGCTGCCCTGGTAGAATGTGGTCTAATGCCCTTAGGCACTGATTTGCCATGTTGTGAATAGCAGAAACGAATGCAGTGTCCTATCCATTTTTGAAATAGTCTGCTTTGAGATAGCCTTTCCTTGTGATCCTGCAGCATATGCCACTAAAAGTTGCTCAGTCTTTCTGAAAGCTTTAGTTTTGTTCAAGTAGAAGCATAGCTGTCTATGTATGTCCAAAGAATGCAGAGGTCTCTCCCCCTTTATTCTGCGGGTTTGGGTAAAAAGTAGGCAGATGAATGGTTTGGTTAAGAGCCACACTGAACACTACCTTAGGCATTAATGTTTGGTTTGTCCTTAGAGAAACCCTGTCCGGATGGAAGATGATAAAAGGTTCCACAGCCATTAATGCCTGTAACTCTGAGACTCTTCTTGCTGAAGTTATTGCTAGGAGCAGACAGGTTTTCCATGATAAGAATTTTATCTGAGCTGTATTGGCTGGTTCAAAAGGAGGCAGTGTGAGTTTTTCCAAGACAAAATTGAGGTCCCATGCAGGTATTGGTGCTCTCCTTGGAGGTCTTATGTTTTTGGCCCCTCTGAGGAACTGCCTAAGCAAAGGATGTGAAAAAGTAGGTGGGTCTGTATTGTAATGAGCTGAAATGGCAGAGGCATGGATCTTAATTGATGAGAAGGATAGGCCTTTGACCAGCATGCTCAGTTAGACATTGTAAAATCTGAGGAATATTTGGAACAAGCGTGTCAATTCCTTGTGCCTGGTTCCAAGCACAGAATCTCTTCCATTTTTCTGCATAAGATTTTCTGGTGCTGGGCCTCCTGGCCTCCAAAATAACATCCATAACCGCTTTGGAGAGAGGTGTATTCTGAATGGTTACAGTATCCGCCATGCAGCTAGATTTAGAGTTCTGAGTTGGCTGTGCAGGATCTGATTGTGTTGTTGGGTCAGTAAATGAGGAATTTGAGGCAATGTCCAGGCAGGGCCTTGTGACAAGCTCCTTAGGATTGGGTACCAGTGATGGCGTGGCCAATCTGGGGCAATCAGTATCATTTGTGGCTTCTCTTGTCTGACCTTTAGGAGTACCTTGGGGAGGAAAGGCATATACTGTAAGGTTGTTCCAGCTGAATGACAAAGCATCCACATTCCATGCTTGTTTGTGATAAGTCCTTGTGCAGAATCTCTGAAGTTGGCAGTTGTGAGGGGAGGCAAAAAGATTTATGTCTGGGCATCCCCATTTCCTTGTTGTCATGCTGAAGATTTGTGGATCTAGTTTCCATTTGTGAGGGTCCATGTGGTTTCTGCTTAGTTTGTTTGCCAGAGCATTTGTTTTTCCTGGCAGGAATTGTGCTTGCAGGTGTACTTGTTAGGTCAATGCTGTGTTCCACAAAATCATGGCTCGTCTGCAGAGGGGGTAGGAATGTGTGCCCCCCTGCTTGTTTATGTACCACATGACTGTGGTGCTGTCAGTCTTTATCAGCAGCTGTCCTGGATGAAGTAGGTCCTTGAAGGCTGTCAGGGCATTTTGTACAGCTAGCATCTTTTTTATTGATGTGTAGATGCCTTTGGCTTGGGGGCCTGCATACATTTTTCTGCCATGTGGGCCCCCCAGGCATAATCTGATGCATCTGTTGTTAGTGTTTGCCTGGCCATGGGTAAAGTGAATGGCTGTCCCTTGTTGTGGTGACAGGCCTGTGCCCACCATCGAAACTCCTGTTGCAGGCAGGGAATGTGTGAAATTAATGATTCCAGGCTGTGGCAATGTTGAGTCCAAACACTTTTTAGGTACCATTGTAGTTTCCTCATATGCAGTCTTCCATATGGAATTAGCAGAATGCAGGAGGCCATGTAGCCCAGAGCCTGTAGAATTTTTCTTGCAGATAAGTGGGTCTTTGTTGCCATGCTTTCGAAGTAATAAGTCAGTTGCCTTTGTCTGGTGTGAGATAAGCCATCTGGGCAGTTGTATTTAAGCTTACACCCAGGAATATTATCTCTTGAGAGGGTACTAGTTTTGATTTCTTTTCGTTTACTGTGTACCCTAGGCAAATTAGTAATCTTTTTACAAATGCCAGATGCTTTAGTAGAATGTCTTTGGTCTCTGCTCGAATAAGACAGTCGTTCAAGTAGGGATATATTTGAATTCCTCTTTGTCTGCAAAAAGCAATTACTGGTACCAGGCATTTTATGAATACCCTGGGCGCAGTAGATAAGCCAAAGGGCAGTGCAGAGAATTGGTAGTGCATTGAGCCAGCTATGAATCTGAGGTATCTTCTGCAAGATTGTCTGATTGGGACATAAAGGTATGCCTTTTTGAGGTCCAAAGTTACAAGCCAAGCCTTCTTGCCCAGCATGGGCAGAAGCTGCTGCAGAGTCAACATTTTGACTTTCGGAACGTCCAGAAAAGTATTTAGAATAGACAGGTCCAGAATTGGTCTCCATGCTTTGTCCTTTCTTGGAAGTAAGAAAAGTCTCGAGTAAAATCCTTGTCCCTGCTCTTGTTGTGGTACTGGCTAAATAGCCCTCATGTCCATGAGAGATGAAACTTGGTTTTGTGCCTCTGCCCATTTTTAGACCCATTTGTCCTGGGTGATCATTTGCCAATTTTGTGAAAAAAGTGCTAGCTTTCCCCCTAAGGGTGCTGCCAAAAGATAAATGCTTGGCATTGGCAGAGGGAAGTCATTGGGACTGTTTTCTATATGGCTGTGATTTGTCTTCTCCGCTTTTGGAGGTAGAAACACCCCATTGTTTGAGCCTGTATGAGCCCTGGGGCTGTTGTCTGCCTCTAGGGCATCTGTATCTGCCTCTTTGTGGCCTATCGGACATGGGAAAGGACCAGTTCTTAGAAGGCCAGTTCCTGCTAAATCTGGGTGGCTGTACCTGTAAGAAATCCTTCACTGTCTGCATAGATTTAGCTTTATCCTCCATTTTCTTCAACACCTCTTCTGCCTTAAAACCAAAGTATCATGCTGTAATGGAGCATCCAATAATTTTGCTTTAACATGATCAGGCAGAGTCTGTTCCTGTAACCAAGCATGCCTTCTAATGACAGAACCTGTTACAGCGGCCCTGCAAGAGGCCTCCAGTGAATCATAACCACATTGCAAAGTATGTTTTCCCACTTGTTCAGCTGCATGCAATAAATCCTACAATTCCTTGTTCTCAGAACATTCAGAATTTGTCAACATTTTCTGTTTTAATAGAGACATTAAGTATTGCTGATATTTAAGCATATGAAACTGACAATTTAAAGCCCTTGCAGCCAAAGTAGCAGAAGTGTAAACTTTTCCTCCCATCTGTCCAGTGTCCTAGAATCTCTATCTGAGGGGCCAGGGTTTTTTGCAGTAGCAGCCATGACCCCTTTGGGACCCTGAGAAATAGTTTCTGGGTCAGCAGCAGGGTTTTTATATAGAAATTTATGAGAATCTGGAACCCTGTAGTATCTTGTCTGGATACATCATCTACAATGTCTAGAACAGGAGGAATAGCAAGAGGTCTGTGCTGAGGTAGCAAAAGAAAGTCTCTGAGCCTTTTCTTAGAATCTGAATAATCTTGGCTCTCCCAGTGGAAATGCTCCCTCATGGTATGCAGGATTTCCCCAAATGAGTAATCCTCAGGAGGAGAAGCTGAAGGAATAGATTCTTCAGCATCTGAATCCTCATAGGGAGGAATAGAGTATCCCTGTTCTGAAGAGGAGTCAGAGGAAATGGAAACCTGATCAGAGGAATCATATTCAGTGTCTTGCCTAGGCCTCTTATCAGGGGGGTGGGGTGGGAACCTCTGATCAAAGTAATTAGGTCTTCGGACATTTTGAGCATCTGTTTCTTAGGCATGAAGTCTATCCTGGAGAATGCTGTACTTGTTTCCTTGTCTTTAAAACTGTTTTAGTCTGTCTTTGATGCTGAAGTTGGCTTGATATAAAGTTGTGCAGGTCTGAAAACACCCTCAGAAGCCGATGCCGGCTCAGCGGCTCTGGACCCATCTGAGGGATTAGTTTCCGAAGGCCCAATACCTTGAGTATCCAGAGGCCTAGCTGTCTCCACATGGGAGTCGGAGGCGGCCTGTGGCTCTGAGGTAGCGGGTGTCAGGGGCTATGAAAGCGCCTCGCTGAGAACCGGCGACTGGCCTAGAAGTGGCTTCGCCGTCGGTTTTGGACCTCGGATGCCTGTCCTTTTCTTTTTCCTTGCGCTTTTTATGAACTACGATCGTCGGCTGTTCCGACGGCATTATGTAGTTAAACCTTCGGCCAAAGTAATGAAAAGCAAAATCGTACCGACGCTTAATAGTGCGTTGGTTAAATCTAGCAAAAAAATGAAAACTAGCAACGTCGTGGTCAGGGCCTAGGCACAGTAAGAATGAAAATCCTTATGAGGTATTTGCTTCCCACAAGAAATACAATAGTTAACTTTCTGACATCGGTCTGGAGCAAGAAAAAAGTTTCCCCAACGGGGTACTTAGCTTTATAGAAGACTTTGGATCTGAAATTCAATTTCGAAAATCTCAGGAGTTTGCCGACCAGCACTTGCGAACTGCTTTTGCTTCGGGCACCACGCGGCAAGACTGAAGAAAATGGTGTCGGCTGCATCTTTTATACCCCTGGCACACTGACATCAGGGAAGAGGCGACAGCAACAGACGCCGGACCAGGACTTTGGAATTCAGGCCGACTGCGGGTAGCCTGCCAGCAGGATAACCCAAGTGTAATGACTGCAACAGTGAAACACGAACATCAAATGTTTTAAGTCTTGTAATTCCTTTCCCTTTTGCTGAAGGGTTTTGAAAAGCTCTACCACTTTAGCCCCAAAAAGGGCAGAATTGTCCAGCGGTGCATCCAGATTTTTAGCCCCGATATCAGGTAGGGATTGGAGTCTCCGCAAAGAATACCTTCTAAGCACTGAGACAGAAACTGCAGATCTGACCAAGGCCTGTGCAGCACCATAGATGCATCTGACAGTGTGTCTTGTCACTTGAGGACAAGGAGATGAGGCTAGATATTTGAGCCTTAGAAGGCGAGTCTGGGAGATAAGCCACAAGTTTAGAAACCTGAATCAAAAGGGGCAGGACATACTTAGATGTGCATCTGGTAGTTAACCACCCTAAAAGTCAAGTGGCAGAGGTATATACTTTTTTGCCAATGAGTTCCATGGTCTTATTATCCTCATCAGTGGCAGGCACAGAGGTGGAGGGAAGCAATCTGAAGAATTGGTCTGCAGAGACAAACACAGTACCAGGGTCTGCAACAGTGCATTTAATCAGAAATTTGGCACCTTCTGGGACCGTATAAAACCTGTCAGGCCTTCTAGGGGCTGGTGGTTGGGATTCAGGGTTTTGAGAGGCTGCATTGAAGGGGTCTAAAAAGGCTGGTAAGACTGGAGGGATTGCAGAAGGTGAAGGGGTGTCCATTTGTAAGAGTTCATAATACCTCTTTTTGAACCCCAGACATTTCAGTGGAATCCCATTTAAAAAACAAACTCTTATTTTAGAGATGGTTTCACCAAAGGTGAGGTCCTCCCCCTGGGGAGTCTGTTGAGGCAGAGTCCTCCTCAGGGGAGGCATACCCAAGAGGGGAAGGCAACTGAGAGCCATAGGAAAGGGAATCCTCTGAAGAGGAATCTGAAGAGTCCCCAACTTCAAGAGGAAGAGGATCTTCAGTTTGAGGCCTGGGACTGATAACTGGAGGGGAAGCAAGCACAGAAAGCCTAAGGGCCATGAAGGCATTAAATAAGCTTTGAGAGAAAGCTTGCCAATCAGGCAGGCTTTCTGAAGGAGGAGAGAGATGTTTTGTCTTTTGTTTCCTTTTTAAGGAAGAGGTAGGCTTAAAGACGGCCTAGGTTCAGACCGTTCTAAAGCAGTAGAAGGACTGGTCTGGACATCCGTTGTGAGCAGAGGTTGCCACTCATCAGTGACGTCCGCCATCTGCAAAACCTCCAAGGACGTGCTTTCAGCCTTAGGTTCTATGGCCTCCCGAATGGTACCTTCTTATACCCAACTCTGCCGATTCCGTACGTTCCTCCAGGCGAACTTCAGCCACAGGGAGAATGTCAGGTGGAGGAGGTGCAGCAGTAGGTTCAGGCCTGGAAACCTTGGCCTTTTTTGGTGGCTTGACTGACTGACCGGATGGCCCTTTCATCGCCAGAGCCAGACATTTAAGATGGTGGTTTTCTAGGTAGATGTTTAGGGCGTGCAGATGGCTGAGAAGAGTCTTAGGAATGAAGGCCTGACAAAAGGTACAGGCTTTATGACTGTGGTTGGGCCTTAGGCAGAAAAGGCAGAGGTCGTGGGCGTTCTTTTGGGGGATCTGACGTCTGCACCTATGCTTTCCTTTCCTGTATTACATGAATCTAAGCAGGCATGCAGTGACCAAAAAGAGAAGAAAATGGCCCCAATGGGGTACTTGTCTTAAATTCGAAGATCCGACGGCAGAGACAGCAATAAGAGCCGATGACTGACTAGTGGCAGAGAAGTTCTGAGAAAAGGTACTTGCAGACATCACTTTTATGGCCCACGCACCCTACGGCCAATCTCAGACATCCTACGTACCTTGTAGTGACTAAAGCTTTTGTATACTGGCTGGACGTTCGGGTAGCTAAGCAGATAACACCAAAGGTTATGAATACTGCAACAAGGGAATAGAAGGACATCTACTTTATATTCTGGGCAGGAGGGTGCACAGCAGGTAAACCTGCGCAGGCCTTTCCCAGGTGTTTGTGTATGAAAATGAAATCTTAAAGGATGTGTGTCTCAGCTACTTGGGGCAGGGAAACGAAGGACTAGCTTCACAGAGAGGGTGCTGGAGGACTTAGCTTGGACACCCGACTGAGGACCTAACACTACAACTGTACCAGTGGGGACTCTTATTGGAGATCTGGAGGGAGACAGATCGAGACATTCAGACCCCAGGCTGTGTGTGCTCCCTGTGTGCTCTTAAGAGAAACTGTACTTGATGCACAGAGGTCTGTATCTGGAAATACTTGGTGTACCCATTTGTATTCTAAGTGCACGTCCCTCTCAAGTGTCAGTGGTGAGGATTCAGGTTCCTTGATTACTGACCCAGTGTGGGGATGACATAGTGGTGCCCATCACATATTGGCAGCAGTGGTAAGCATCACATTTTAATTGGTTGGCAGTGGAGGGATCACCACATGCTCATAGGATCATAAGAGGTTACTAGGCTAATGGCCTTGGGGCCCTTACAAGCCTAGCCATGAGTTTATCCCCAAATAAGAAACCTCAGTCAGCATCTGTCACCCCTGTCAATGAGGGACATAGGTGGAACCCCTGGGACAAACTTGTGGTTTCCCATCCACTCATCAAGGTTGTGCTTGAAGAGGGTCAGTGATGTACTCTGACATGTATGGGAAGTCTATTCCAGAGACAGGGCAACCTCTGGGAGACAAACCTTTCTCTCTAGCAGGTTTTGTTGATGTCGCATATTAGACTTGGGGCTTTCGAGCATGTAATGGACTTAAGGATATGGAACATCTCTAGTAGGGCAGGTCCGATATTGCCTTGTAGGCAAGACGCAGATCACCTCTGAGAAATCTGTATGATACAGAGTAGAATGATAGTGATTTGAGCCTGTCCGCATAAGACAGGTGCTGGAGGCCATGGATTCTCTGTGAGGTATTTCTGTGGCCTTTCCTGTTGGTGCAGGTGTTTGAAGAGGTACATACCAAACGGGGCATTATACTCAATTAATGGTCTGAGGGGGGAGTACAGAGAGGTAATGACTTCTTTTTTTCTGGATGCAATCCATTTACTTATGAGATGAACCAAGTAAAAGGCTTTTCTGACCTTTGCCGCTACATGATGGTCGAATGCCGAGATGGTTTTCAACTAGAGTACCCAGTTCTCTCCCCACAGGTTGTGTGCTTAGGGAGTTGCCGTTGCTATGGTAATCAGTAGGGGCAGTGTTTTTGCCGAATGATATGATAATACATTTTTTTGCATTTAACTCAATGCCATGATTTTGGCACCAGTCATTTGTTGCTGTGAGACACTCTTGCAGTATGTTATCAATTGGGGAGTCAATAACAGCACCCACCTTACAGTCGTCTGCAAACCTGGTCAGCCACTGGCCTTTTGTCTTTGCCTGGACCTCTGAGAAGTCGATGCTAAAACAGTAGGGGTCCTAGAACAGATCACTGTGGAACACTAATAGTGACAGATCTGCTGTCAGAGGTGGAGGTGCCTATTTTGACCTTGTGGGTCCCATCGGTGAGCTAGATGGCCACCCACCTGTTGAGATAGGGATTTACACCAGGTTGTGTTAGCTTTTCAATGATGCCTGAGTGGGGGATTGTGTCAAAGGCCTTGGCCAAGTCAAGGTAAGCTGTATGTACTGACTGTTTCATCCATGGCTCACATATTGTTGAGTAGCCGTATGGATATTAGAATGCCTGTAGGCAGTGGTCACTAAAGAAGGCGTTTGTATTCTGAAAATCTACTTTGTGGCTGCTTGACAGTTTCATATCACAACAGTTTGCTGACAAGGGACCAGTTGTCTGAGATGTGCCAAGCCAAAGGACTGGGGCATGCCAACCTGCCAAAATGGGAAATGATTGCAGCCTTAACCACAGCTGCAACACAGACCAGCAACCAAGAGGATAACCAGTTTGGTGATAGGAATTTGCAGCCCTCAGAAACACAGGACAGTTCAACTTTGCCTCACAGGACTTAAAAATCCATCTAGAGTTAAACAGACTTGAACTGGAGGCCAAATGTTTGAAACTAGAATCAGCAGAGAGACGGCAGCATTTGGAGGTTGAAGAAAAAAGAGGAAGAGGCAAAAGGAAATGCTGACTCTTCGCCAGGGTCATGGAGGTAATGGGGAAGGGAGTAACCATTCTCTAGAAGCATCAAATCTCTATAAACTTCTTCCGCAGTACCAAGAAGGCGATAATTTTGATAGTTTTATTCATCTATTTGAAAGAGTATGCAAACAGTATAATGTTGACCAAAGGCTCTAGGTACAACTCCTCAACCCCTTAATACACGGTAAAGCTGTAACAGTCTCTTAAACTGTGTGATGCTGATTGTTTAGATTACGATAGAGTTCAGCACTGTTTATAACAAGGTTTTAAGTCGACACCTGAAGCTTGCAGAAAAATAGTTCCGACAGCACAAATGCAAGGCAGACGAAAGTGTATGTGGATTATTTTGCTGAACTAAGCACTTATTTTCATAGATGGGTGAGTGGGTGTCAGGCCACCACACCTTTGAAAAGCTGGCAGACCTTTGCTGAGGGAACAAGTCCTTAGCACTTTGCCCGAGGACATGAGAAACTGGTTGGCAGACAGGGAATGCAATTTTACAGATGAGATGGGGAAAAAAGGAAACCTATACCTAGCAAGCAGGGCATCACTGCACAGGAAAGGGATACCCTGTGCTACACATGAATATAAGGGAACAACAGTGGGCAGCCTAAACCACCCTAACAGTCTGCCAGTAACAGGGGAAGCCACTAGTTCAGGTACATGGCCAGGATCAAGGGTTAAATGTTTCAAATGTAACCAGTGGGGCCATGTAGCATACAGGCGTCCATGGAGGCAAGGTGGGGGAGCCAGCAAGTAGGAATAATGCCAGTGGTAAGCTGTCTGGAGACAACAGGGGTACCAAACTACCAGAAGAGTTTATATCCAATCTTGGTACATGTAAAACAGGCCACCGCCGAGAGAGATACAGCCTCTGATGTAACCACAGTGAAGCCTACAGTGGTTAAAAAGGAGCAGTACTTGCTTGGGAAGTCCAGTCAGAGCTTTAGGAGGGATCCCATTCCAAATCCCTTTGGCCAGGGTTCACCTTGACTGGGAGGGTGGAAAAGGAAGCAAGCAGGTATGTGTGTTTGAGGATATCTGCAGATGTCTTGATAGGGAATGACTTTGATAATGCAGTACCTTGTGCGCATGCAGTGATGCACAGTTATGGTTGGAGACAGGCATGTGGGTCTGGTAGTTTAGGGGAACCCAGACAGACCGCACATCTGAAGTCAGGACTGGTGATGTGGCTACTTCAGCAAGGGAGCTACCTGTAGCAGTGAGACTGAAGGTGAGCCACAGCTGCTGGTGAGTACAGATGTTCTTTTGGACAGTGACTGCAAGGGCAGAGGTGAGCACTAGTACCCAAGCTGACAGTGAGGCACCGCTGGCAGAGGATATCAGACTTCCTGTGGAAGGGGAACTAGGAAGAGTTGCAAAGAGCGCTGAGACTGCTCAGCTCTCAAACCCTACATAAGGCTTGAGGGAGGTAGCCAGGGAGGCACCTGATTCTCAAGGAAAAGGGGATTCTGTATACTGGAACAAAGGGTTACTGTATAGGGAGTGGGGCCCCCAAAA